>NW_020955136.1:2083288-2288675 GCF_900497805.2 Vombatus ursinus
TGTCTTCTTCGTCTTCTTTGCCTTCTTCTCCTTCTTTGCCTTCTTCGTCTTCTTCATCTTCTTCTTTGTTGTCTTCGTCTTCTTTGTCTTCTTTGCCTTCTTCATCTTCTTCGTCTTCTTCACCTTCTTCTTCGTCTTCTTCACCTTCTTCTTCATCTTCTTCGTCTTCTTTGTCTTCGTCTTCTTCATCTTTGTTGTCTTCGTCGTCTTCGTTGTCGTCTTCGTCTTCTTCTTCTTCTTCTTCTTCTTCCTCTTCCTCTTCCTCTTCGCTGCTGAGAAATACCACTTTAAACTCTGATGGGGAATAAATGATGTTAGTAATCCAATGCCCCCAATTGCACCTCCTCCTCCAACATGATGAATACCTAATGAGATAAAACTCTTACAGAAAGTGCAAGAGCTAACGTCAATACTTTGATGGGTGATTAATTATAAACCAGGAATTTTAATGATGTCCTAAATTATGAGACCCATGCTTGAGAGGTTTATAAAAGTCATTAGACACCTGAAATTAAAATGGAAATTGATAATTAAATGTCTTCTATTTATTACGTTCTGCAAGATGTATATTCCAAGACAGCATCTAAGCAACTTGGAAATCATCAGAAAAGTTTCATTAGCATTCTAACTTTCCCCCTAGACTTTTCAGGTACCAACTATGTGAGATGGGCGGTAAATCTTGTTTTTTGACCACTTGATGATACATTAGATTGACTATTTAAAAGAATCTTAGTAAAATTCCAGTGGATCTATGCTCCATGGTAACTGCATCCCTCTGTCACATCAACCCACTCAACATGTTTTTATTGAAGCCCACTGAAAAGGATAAAATGATATGCCCATCTGGAACTGCCTTTTTTCAGTCACCACAACAACGTTGAACACACACACACACACACACACACACACAGAGTTTGGTATGGAAATATGTTAAAAATCAACCTGGAACAAGTGGGGATGGGGAAAAAAAAGAAAGAGGCTTAAGAGGAAGAAACGAGTTATGGAAGGAATAATCACCAGGGAAGCAAAGTTCAATTTCAGAAGATAGATCTCAAAGAGAATATTGAAAGTAAGTAAAGGACCAGTGATTAGGTTCTGGGACTCAGCAATAGAGTAAGGACAGTGGAATGGAAACAGATTATTACTTCGATTACAGATTACTGGTCTCAGTCACATTGCTAATCTTATACTACCCTTATCTTTGTAAAGAGTTGGGGTGGGGGGCAAAGAAGAAAAAGTATGAGGAAATGATTGAAGGAAATGTGCAATTAGTAGTCATAACTATGCATGGGAATGGGATAAACTTAGAGTAGTGGAATGAATTAGAAAATAGAATCCAAAAATAGATTTGGTTTGGTTTTGCTTTGTTTTTACAAGAAACACACTTAAAAAAATATTTATGAAGAGTTCAAATGAGAATTCTTCTTCAGATAAACTTAAATGTAGGAGTAATAATCAATCTCAAAGCAACAGTAAAAGTAGATATGATTAAAAGAGATAAAGAGAAACTATATTATGCTTAAAGATATCATGAACATAAAATAATACCAATACTTAATATATATCCTCTGAACTATGTAGCATCTAAGTACTTCAAGGAAAAGTTACTTGAATTACATTAAGAAGTAGCCCAATTATAATATAAGTCCTAATGTACATCTCTCAAACCCAGATAAATCTAGCAAAAAGATAAACAAGCAAGCTATGAATGATCTGACTAGAAAAGTATGATATGATGGTGATCCAGTGATTCCTAAAGGGAAAGAAAAAGAAATATACATATACTCAGCCGTACATGTAACCTTTACAAAAATTGGTCCTGTGTTAGGGCATAAAAACTTTATAAACGAATGCAGAAAAAAAGAAATAAGCACATCCTTGACTGACCACAATGCAATAAAAATTATATTCCATAAATGTACTTTGAAGGGATTAAAACTCAAATGTAAACTAAATAGTCCTGAAGATTTAGTGGTTAAAAGTACATCTCATAAAAATGATAGATAATTTTATCAAGGAAAATGACAAAAAAATTGACAATGTGCCAAAACTTTTGGGATACAGCCACAGCAGTTCTTGGGACAAAAATTATATTGCTAAGCACTTTCATCGATAGAAAAGAGAAAAAACATAGAAATGAATAGAGCATGCAACCAAAAGCTCTAGAAAACCAAGTAAACAAAAGATCTCAGTGAAACTCCAAAATAGAACTTTTGAAAATCAAAGAAAAGGTTAATAACATAGAAAACAAAAATAAGCCCATTTAATTGGTTAGGTAAAAGTAGGAGCTGCTTTCAAAAAAAAAAAAACCGAATAGATAAACCATTAGCAAACCTTATTTTAAATAAAAGAAAACCAATATCCACTGTTAGAAATGAAGAATTCTCAGAAAATGAAAGGAAAATAAAGGAAATTGTTAGACACTGGTTTACCCAGCCTATGCTAATAAAAATGAAATGGTTAATTTTTTTCCCAAAAATTACATTCCCAAATCAACAGAACAAGAAATAGAGAATTTAAATAGTTCAATCTGAGAAAAAGACATCAAAAAGCCGTAAAAGAATTCCCAAAGTGGGGATAGGGGGGAGCGAATAAGACCAGATGCATTTACAAGTGAATTCTATTAAAATAGAAAAAATATATATATTCCAATATTACATGAATGTTGCAAAAAAAAAGTAGAAAAAAGGAGAGGATTCTTTTAAACTCATTTGATGGTGCAAATATCTTGGTGCCTAAACCAGGGAGAGACAAAGCAGAGAGAAAAAACTGTATAGACCAATATATACCTAAGCAAAATACTGAATAAAATATTTGCAGAGAGGGTACAGCAATGTATTGAATAGATTACACACTATGACCAGGTTGACACTGTACCAGGAATGCAGGGTTAATTCAATATTAGGAGAATTGTAAACATAATAGACCACATTAGGAATGAAAATAAAAAGACTCATAATTATATCAGTAGTTGCTTTGAAAACTTTAGACCAAATACAATTCCTGTTTCTATTAAAAACAATAAAGTACTTAGGAATAAACGGACCTTTCATGAATACTAAAAATAGTTTCATATCTAAAAGCAAGAATTAACATCTATAATGAAGAAACACTAGAGATCTTTTCAATATTAGCAGATATAAGGGTATAGATTATCTCTACTGTTATTTGATAGAGTTCTAGAGATGTTAAATATAACAATAAAACTAGGGAAAAAAAGAAATTGAGGGAATAAGCATAGGCAGCAAGGAAACAAAATGATCAATTTTTGCAGATGATATGATGATCTACATAGGGAACCTTAGAGATCAAACTGAAATATTACTTGAAACTATAACGTCAGCGATGGAGTAGCTTTTTCCCCAACGTCTCTGTGGCCTTTGAAACTCTCGATCATTCTCTCTAGACTTTCAGGACAGCATTCTCTCCTGGTTCTCCTTCTCCCTATCTGACCACTCCTTCTCCCTCATCTTTGTTGGATTTTCATCCAGATCACCCTTTCTAATTATAGGGGTCCCGCAAAGTTCTGTCCTGGGCTGCCTTCTCTTCTCCCTCTATGCTACTTCACTTGGTGATCTCATCAGCTCTCATTGATTTAATTGCCACCTCTATGCTGATGATTCTCAAATCGACCTTTTCTGCCCTAGTCTCTCTGCTGCCCTCCGATTTCACATTTCCAACTGCCTTTTAGACATCTCAAACTGGATATCCAGTTAGATTTAAGTTTAATCTTAAATTCATTATGTTCAAAATGAAACTCATTATCTTTCCCACTAAACCTTCCTTACCTCCCACCATCTCTGTTACTGTTGAGGGCAACACCATCCTCCCACTCCCTGAGGCTCACAAACTAGAAGGCATCCTAGACTCATCACTCTCTCACACCTCATATCCAAGCTGTTGCCCAAGCCTGCTAATGCCACTTTTGCAAAATCTCTAGAATATATCATCTTATCTCCTCTGATACTGCCACCACTCTAGTTCAGGCCCTCATCGTCTCATGCCTGGATTATTGTAGCAGCCCACTGGTGAGGCTGCCTACTTCAAGTCTACTCTTCCTCCCATATATCCATTTAGCCAGTAGAGTGATTTTCCTAAGGCAACAGGTCCAATCATGTCACACACTTACTCAGTCAACTTCAGTGGCTTTCTGTTGCCTTCCAGGAACAACTACAAAATGCTCTGTTTGGCTTACAAAGCCTTTCATAACCTAGTCCCCTCCTACCTTTCCAGTCTTCCTACACCTTACTCCTCAACACATACTCTTTAACTCAGTGACACTGACCTCCTAGTTGTTCCACAAACAAGACACTCAATCTCCCAGCTCTGGGTGTTCTCTCTGCCTGTCCCCCATGCCTGAAACTCTGCTCTGACTCCTGACCTCCCTGGCTTCCTTTATGTCCCAACTAAAATCCCACCTTTTACAGAAAGCCTTCTCCAACCACTCTTAATTCTGGCTCTTTCTCTCTATTGGTCATTTTCTATTTATCCTTTTATAGTTTGCTTGTATGTATTTGTTTACATGTTATCTTCTCCATTGGGTTTTAAGTTCCTTGGGAGTCAGGAATGTCTTTTGCCCCCTTTTTTTTTATCCCCAAAGCTTAACACAGTGCCTGGTGCATAGTAGACACATAATAAATGTTTATTGATTGATTGATATAAACCTATACAAATAAATAACCTTTTGTACATTCCAACAGAACCCAGCAGAAAGAGATAAAAGAGTAATTCCATTCAAAATAACTATTAGGAGTCTACCTTCCAAGAAACACAAGAATTATATGGCTACAACTACAAACAGTCATTACAGAAATAAAGATAAAACCTAAATAAGTAGAGAGATATTAATTGCCTGTTGTTGGATGAAGCCAATATAATAAATTATAACCAAATTAATTTATCTGCATAATGCCATATCAAACTATCAAAGAGGTATTTTATGAGTTTAGAAAAAATAATAGCAAAATTATCTGTAGTAACAAATGATCAAGAATCTGTAGACAATAGCTGTGTGACCCTGGGCAAGTCACTTAACCCCATTGCTTAGCAAAAACAAACGAACAAAAAAAAGAATCTGTAGGCAAATAATAAAAAATAATAAGAAATACTGCATACCACATACCACATTAAATTTCAAATGGTATATAACTTAGATATAAATGGTTATATCATAAGTTAGCCAAGTAGGCAAGAAGGTACTTTTCACAGTTACAGAAAAGGGAAGAATTATTGACCAAGCAATGGATAGAGAGGATCATAGAAGACAAAATGGACAATTTTTGATTATATAAAATGGAAAAGCTTTGGAGCATATAAAATCAATGCAGCTAAAATTACAGGGAAGTAGTTAGCTGAGAAAAATCTTTTAAACAAATTTCTTAGGTAAAGGTCTGGTACTGAAGATATACAGGAATTTGATTTAAATATATAAGACCCACTCCTCCACAGATACAATGTCAAAGGATATGAAAAGGCAATTCTCGACAGAAGAAAAGCAAGATATCAACACACATGAAAAAATGCACCAAGTCACTAATAATAAGAGACATGAAAAATAAAATAACTCTGTATTTCCCCCCACACCCATAAGACTGGCAATAATGACCAAAAAAAGGAAAACAACAGTTGTTGGAGGGACTATAGAAGGACAGGCACACTAAAGCATTGTAGTGCAAAGATTCTGGAAAGTAACTCCCAAAGTATACTCCAAAAGTAACCAAATTGTGCATACCTTTTCACCTACTTCCAGGCACCCCCTAAAGAAATAAAAGAAAGAAGGATTGGGCCTATCTGTACAAAAATAATCATAGTAGCTTTTTTCCTGCATCAAAGAACTGGAAACTAAGGAAGTGGTGCCCATCAGGTGGGGAATGGTTGAACAAATTATGGCATATGAATGTAATGGGATATTATTATGCCATAAGAAATGATGAAAGGGATGGATTCAGAGAAATCTCAAGACTTGTATGAATTGATGCAAAATGGTTTTGAGAACCAGGGGAACAATTTTCCCAATGACTGCAGCATTGTAAAGACAAGCAACTTTGAACAACTTAAGGACTTTGATCAATTCAGTGACCAACTGGGGCTCCAAAGGACTAAGGATAAAAGATGCCTCCCACCTATTTGGAGAGAGGGGATGGACTAGAGATGCAGAATGAGGCCTGCATTTTCAGAGTCAGTGTGTGGATTTGTTGACTATTCTAATTTGTTATGAACAGGGAGAAAGCAAGAATTGGAGGCAAGAGGAAGTTACTGAGAGCAAAGCAAAAATAAAAAGGAAGAAATAAAATAAGATCAGTGAAGTATTTATTATTTTTTTATTTTTCCCCAGTTACATGTAAAAATGATTTTTACCATTCATTTTCAAGACTGTGAGTTCTAAATTCTCTCCCTTCCTCCCTCCCACCCCCCTCATTGAGAGGGCAAACAATTTGATATGTTAAACATATATAGTCATGCAAAACATTTCCATCATAGTCATATTGTGAAAGAAAATATAGATCCCCCCCCAAAAACTCAAGAAAAATAAAGAAAGCAAAAAAGTATGCTTCAATCTGTATTTAGACACCATCAGTTCTTTCTTTGAGGATGGATAGCATTTTTCATCATAAGTCCTTCAGAGTTGTCTTGGATCATTGTATTGCTGAGAATAGCTAAGTCATTCACAGCTGATCATCTTAGAATATTGTTGTCACTGTGTACACAGTACATTTCACTTTGCATCAGCTCATGCAAGTCTCTCCAGGCTTTTCCAAGAGCATCCCACTCATCATTTCCCATAGCACAATGTCAGTGAAATATTTAAAGAAAATGCAAAGAAAAGATCATAAAGAGGTTTTGAGAGCTGCGTAACGAGGAAAGATAGCTTTGAATCTAACATGCTGAATTAAATACATACTTAGAAGACAATATAATAAGATTTGCAGTTTCACATACAACCATCTTTATTGTTGTAAATAATGGGAGGAATGCAAAATAAAACAACTCTGAATTTCCTCCTCACACCCATCAGATTAGCAAAAAAAAGGAAAATGACAATTGCTCTCTCTTTCCTGTTGACTGCGCAGGTTCTTTGTGCATGGAAATATTCATATTTGCTGGTGTTTGTTGGGTTAAGAATAACCAAAAACAATTCATTAAAAGTACTATGTAGATGTCAGCTACTCGGATTATTACTCCTCCCATTCTTGTTATCTTTTTTTAATGAAGTGAAGATTGAAGTGGTTCCTGGACAAGTCACTGTCCTCTTACTCTTAAACAGTTAAGGTTCAGTGAACTTCTCTCCCTCCTCCTCCGATTTGTTGAATAGTCACTGGATTGGAAGCTGTTCTCTCCTTTCGGTTGGCATCAGTGTCTGCCAAAGGACTTAACTTGTCTCTTTCAACTTTGACTGGCCCTGCTGTGTTGAGATAAATCAAAGGGAAGAAGACTGCGGCACGTTTTGTCCTCCTAAGGAGCAAAGATGGATTTGCCACACAAACATTTTGTGATCAAGATAATAAAAATAATAGAAAAGAATTAAGAACAGAATTGCGATCAGCGACATTGGGAAAGGAAGACTTGGGAGACACTGCAGAGTAGCAGCTGGTCCTTCCTGCTGAATACGTCTCAAATCAGAGAAATCAATGTGAGTTTTTGTTTCCATTTTGATGCTCTGCATGCACCAGGATAACTGAAAACCCAGCGACCCAGCTAACAAAGGGGATTTCTGGCAGCACGAATGTAGAAACCTGCTGCTCTGCTGACTTCTTTCCAAGCCGCCATGCATGGCTGAGCTCCCCATGTGAGCATGTCAGGTGTGCTTAATGAGCCACAGAGATACTTTGAAGCCTTCACTCAGGGGGTCCGAAGTGTCCAGAAATAAGGAGCTGAATGGACCATTTGGTTTTACATTTAACCATTTGGTGAAGTGCCCTTTATTCCCTGATTCAATTAGTTATCATCTATACAGATGACCACTTCCTGATTACTTAATAAAACAAACTAACAAAACCTAGTCTTCCGACCTTCTGATATCTAGAGGTGTGTGTGTGTGCATGCGTGCGCGCGCGCGCGTGTGTGTGTATGTGTGTGTGTGTGTGTGTTTTATTTGGGTGGGGGGGATGGCATATGAAATGATTTGCTTCATGAGGTAGTGAGATCAAGCTTGTTGGAGAAGTTGCAGATAGGATTCCTGATTGGAGTGGAAAGTTGGATTTGATATTTTCTGCAGCTCCTTCCAGTGGAAGAGTCTGTGATCATCAAATAGAGCAAGGTAATGAATGCTTCATTTGTTTCAGCATAGTTCTAAATGTGGCAAAGGAATTATGACTTTGCCTCCAGGACTCAGAGAATATCAACAACACTGGGCTGTGGTACACTTCCTGACCCAGAGGGACACAACCATAGCCTCGTCTTTCCAGGAGTGACCATTCCTTCTGCAGCTTAGAAACCTTGAGGTGCCCTGGGGCTTTCTTCCTCTCCCTCACAGCCCCATTCCACATGAGGTTCCCAATCTGCCCCATTCCTGCCCTGCCTCCCTTGCCCCAGACACAGAAATTCCTAGTTACAGTTCTGCATTTCAGTGTGTCAGGAATACCTAACAGATCATTTCATAGTCAGCTCTGGAATAGAGGGAGGAGAAGGAGAAGGCTTCCCATGTAAAGGATTATAACTTGAATGACAATGAATTCTTTTTTGTCAGGTTTTTATGATGATAATTTAAAGTAAAGTATTACCATCTAAATTTGTATATGGCTGCAGTTTTCCAGGATAGGTCTATTGAGTTAGTTTGCACTGCTTGGCCCTTCCAAAGCTGCAATCTCTTCTCTCCTTTGACCCCTGATTTGCCTGTAGCTGGGTTAGGGGGCCCAGGTTGTGAACTAGTTGGAAAGTCTTCATAGCCTTTAAAGAACTGACCCAGACTTCCCCAGCTGCTGATAGCAGCTGAGCACACCTAACATGGTCACTTGTGGTTTACAGACCAGAAAAAGACTAAGAAACAGGGCAAACTACTGGAGATAATAGAAAGGGGTAGAACCAAGGGCACGAGAAGAGGGATTAGCTTTGGTGTGGAGAAGGCCCAGGATGGATGACTTCAATTTTCTCAAGTCGAATAGGGAGCAGGGTCATCTGCCAAGAGATTTCTCTTTGGGAGCACATGATGTGTGGACTTGAGGAAAATGTTTGGAATTGTTATAGTGAATGGAACAATAGAGTTTCAAATAAAGTAAAATTAAAGGATTACCATGCACCTTTGTGTGCCAGGTCAAGCCTAGATAGTCTGAATTTGATAGTAGATGCATTTGACTCCTTTACATGACTTCTAGCAGTGTACATCAGCATGGGAGTATGAACAGAGAAGTCAGAGGCTGGGGGTGGACAATGGTTAAGGACTGGCAAGGAATGAATTGTTCTTGAATTTAGAGCCTAGTAGTGGCAGCATCTTTAACAGCACAGCGGGCAGTAGCAGTCCTCAGTCCCTAGCTTCGAGAGGCACCAAATCTTGGCACAAAGAGGCAACAAGGAACAGTGGTGATTGTCTAGATGGAGCCGGAAGCATGGACTCCAGTGGCAGTGAGCTGTGGTACTAGCCTCAGTGGCTGAGCCCCAGCAGAGAGGGCACAGAGGTAGGCAGTAGCAAAGGTAAGAGCAGGCTCAGTATAGCCTGCTTTGTTTAGTGTAACACAATAAATAATATTATAAACTAATAAGTAATTGTTTACTGGAATATAGAACAGATTGGACCTTCCATATTGTTGCAGGTATACCACCTAGTGATTATTAGACACTTCCTTCCTAGGGAGGGCTTGGAGGACCAAGGGGTAGTGGTGTGGGAAAGTAGCTTGCTTTCTGGTGACAGGAGAGAGATGAAAGTGTCTATCCTTTGTTTTTTGTAATTTAGAACTGATTGGCCCTTCCTCATTGCTGCTAATACAAAATGCAGTGGTTATCAGTTTACTCTTTTTCATAGATGGCTTAGACTTAGAGGGTGAGTCTTGGTATTCAACCTGGCAGTAAGTTGGACTGAGGACAAGAAGGTAATAACTTCAGTTACTTTACTACAGATAACCCTAACCCTTGTTGAGAATAAATGGTTCTGCAGGAGGTATCATCATCTTCAATGTAGCCGTGGTGTTCCTGGTACTACCAAGAGGGTCATGATCTCCCATCAGGGGACCTCCTGTGAACTGGATTGATTTGGCATCATCCACCACACGGACAAGATCATTTAGATCCAAGACTCAATCCTTCCAAAATGAGTAGGGGAAGCCTTGGGTTGCTAGTCTTTGTTCTCTCCTGTTTGGTCATTCTGTCAGGGTTACTATTGCTTTGGCTGTTGTCTTTTGTTTTGTTTTAGTTTGTTTTGGGGTTTTCTTTCTGGTTTAGTTTTTCCTTCTCCAGTGTTGCCTATATCAGGAATCTTGCATCATCAAAATCAGGTCTGTGGAGTTGCCAAGAGGATATCCAAGTGGCACTGTCCAGCAAGTGACCAGAAATATAGACCAGACAGGCATATTTGGGAGTTTTTGTGGAAACAATAACTGAGGGCTTGGGAACATGAGAATCACTCTTTTCTAAAATTTTCGTTACAACACAATATTTTTGGAAATTTTGAAAATAGTAACTTTCTCTCTCTCTCAGCTTTTAATTGTGACTAGTTCTAGGACACTTGAAATAACTTGAAGGAAAATCCTTCCAAATTTATAACAAGATTGAAGCTTTTCATCTCGGAATAGAATTCTTTCCATTGAGATCAGAGACTTTTTTAGTAACCAGTTTTCATTGGTGCTGTCAGATCTGTCTTTTTTTTTAAGCATTGGTTTCTTTTTCTTTTTTTTATTTAAATTTTATTTTTAGTGTCAGTTCCACATTCTCTCCCTTTTTTCACTCCCTCTACCACACATTAACAAAGTAAGAAATATGATACCCATTATACTAATTGGTGTGAAGAAGTATCTCAGAATTGCTTTAATTCATGTTTCTCTAATTATTGGTGATTTAGAACATTTTTTCATATGACTATTGATAGCTTTGATTTCTTCCTCTGAAAACTGTCTGTTCAAATCCTTTGACCATGTATCAGTTGGGGAATGGCTCCTATTTTTATAAAATTAGTTCAGTTCTCTGTATCTCTCTGTATATGTAAGAAATGAGACCTTAATCAGAGAAACTTGCTACAAAATTTTTTCCTCAGTTTCGTGCTGTTCTAATTTGTTCTCTATTAGTTTTCTTTGTGTCCAATGTTTCACATAGTTGGCTTGTGATGAGTAGTGATGGGGAGATTGGGGACATTTGCCAGAAGTCCCCTAATAGCAGTATTTATAGTTGCTTAATAGCGACTCAAGATCTAGAGCATGGTGAAGATATACATAGCTTTGTAGAGCCATGTCTTAAAGGTACCAAGTCTAATTCCTTTTGATCCTGCTGTATACAGTTGAAGAAGGCCACAAAGGGGAAGAAACACACCATTGATGCCTCCTTTATGGGATCCCAAATTGTTAGAGCTGAAAGGGACCTCAGAGGGCATCTAGTTCAACCCTATCACTTGACAGAGGACAAAACTGACTTCCAGAAAGGGAAGCAACGTCCCCAGTTGTTAACAATTCTCCTACCTTGCAGGGTTGTTGTGAGGATCAAATGAGATAGTATTTGTAGAAGTGCTTAGCACAGTGCCTAACACATAGTAGGTACTATAGAAATGCTTACTCTCTTCCTTCTGCCTGTCCCCCCATTACTGTGAATATATCTTATATTTGCTTATTCACATACACCTCCCCCCCAATACAATGTTCACTTCATGTGACTTAACAAGCAGTTACTCCTTTTATGTGCCAGACATTGTCCTAGGCACTGGGGATTCAAAGACAAAAATGAAATCAGACTTTTCCCCAGTACCTACATGGTATACACACAGTAAGATGCTTGATAAAAGCTTGTTGAGTTGAATTGAATTGCCCAAAGTCACCCAAACGCTAAAGTGCAGAGCTTTCATTCAAACCTATTTCCTCTACTTTTGAAACCAGCACTCATTCCATCATGGCACACCAAAGCACTTCTGTAGGGAGAGATAAGTTGACTTGACTCACTTCCCAGCTTGATGCTTTCTCAGCAGCCAAGACTGCAGCTCACGTTCTTCAAGGCACCTGGGCCTCTAAGAATGGAGGCTTTTTGTCTACTGATTTGGGTAGTTGCAACACAAACAATGGTTCAGGTTTCCTTCAGTTCCCCTGATGTCTTCCCCTGTTTGGAAAATTGAAAATACATTTTTCCTACATTTCTAAAAAGTTTTTGTGCCATACAGTGCTATGAAATGACTTAAAAGAGCATAGTTACCTATTCAGTAATTGTTTTAAATAAAAGACTACTTTTTCCCAAGCTATGTAGCTCCATCACTTACAAAATAGCTATTAAATGGGGGCAGCTAGGTTGTGCAGTGGATAGAGCAGCAGCCCTGGATTCAGGAGGACCTGAGTTCAAATCCGGCCTCAGACATGTAACACTTACTAGCTGTGTGACCCTGGGCAAGTCACTTAACCCCCATTGCCCCCCCCCAAAAAAAAAACAAAAAAATAGCTATTAAATTTTAGCCTCATCTTCTCTTTTCAGTGAAGTTAATGCCTGTTACCTGCTTTACATGAAATGTTAGCAGGGCTATTGAAAGAGAAACACATTAGAAAAAGATAACTGAGCTCTGATCTACCTTCTCAAGGGTGAAGGCCAACTTTTGAAAGTCTGCTTTCTGATTAAAATTGTTGTGTTTCTTTGTTTTTTAACAGTCTCTGTGTGTAGAAAGAGAAACTCTTTCTCTGCATTGCTCCATCACAGTTTGTAGAAACCTTCAAAGCCTTAAGCACACAGCCATGCAATGGGCCATTTTGCCAAGACTGTCCAAAATGACTGAAATTCAACCCCAAACACTAATGGGATGAGCATCCTCTTCTGCAGCCATGTCATGGTTGTGTGGCCTCTATTTTAATTAGCTATCCTTGCTAACTAGGTCCTAAGCTGGTTACCGTTCTGCTGAAAGACTTAAAATGTCAATCCATCTTTAATTTCTAGTTCCCTGGAGAAAAGGCCTAGTTGTTCCACCCCAGTTGCAGCTCTGTGGTATGAAATGTTATTCTATTTCTCTATATTTCTGCATAGACGTTTCTTTTTTGAATGCATAGACTCTATATAACTGCATTTAGAATCCACATCCTTGCTGTATGCTGTAGTTACAAACAGAAGTGAATCATCATATTGCCATGCCAGAGACTAATAATATTGATGGGAAGAATGAAGCATTTTTAAAGGTACTCATCCAGATTTCTGTTAATATTTGTGTTCGTTTTTGGCATTTGGGGACTGACTTCATTAGAGGCAATTAATTTCACTAACTCTTCCTATTAGTTTGTGAATATAAAGAGCCTGTCTTGGTCATGTATTGTGATAACTATCTTCTGTCTGTCACCAAGACATCCTTTCATCATTTTCATGGTAGGGCCCCAGTAACATCCTCTGTTTACACAAATAAGCGGTGAAGTTAATGAAGGCCTTTGTGATTTTGGGACCTGATTATTATAATGAACTATAATGTGGCCTGAGATGAGACTGCCCCTGCTACAGGATGCAGCTTCTCTTCCACTGGGCCTCATTATCTCTGATCTTCATAAATGTGACAGTATCCTTAGCTGTAGTATTGTATTGCTCCAATGCACTTTAGGCACATCAGCCCCTTCAGGGTAGTCCATGACTTTATTAGAGGGGGCTGGCTTTGAGGAAGGTACTCTATGACTTTAGGAAAGGTTCATGACTTCTCTGGGCCTCAGTTTGCTCATCTGTAAAATGAGGGCATTGCAGAAGATTTGTTCAAACTAATCCAGAATCAGGAGAATAATATACATGATGAGTTCAACAATGTCAATGAAAAGATCACTATTGTGATTGAGTAATTGTAACTAAATTGTAATAATTGAGTAACTGAATTAGTAACTGAGTAATTGAAGTAACTGAAGTAATTGAGTAACTGAAAAATAGGGCTTAGAGAACAGATCACACAACATACCTCCTTTGTCTCAGTAAAGGAATAAGGTCGACTACCAGGGAAACCTGGGATCAAACCAATATCTGACTTAGTCACTGTAGCAGGTGTTTTTGTCTGTGTTTCTTTGTTTCAAGAGAGGATTCTGTGTGTATGGGGTGGGTGGGGATATTTCCATAAATTAATCTGATATAAAAATGAAAGGCAGCAATAAAACTTTTGTTAAAGGAAATAAATGAAGATGTTGGACTCGACCTCTAAGGGTCCATTTGGACCTGAGTGTGAGCCCTGCCTGTTACTCTGTGACCTTGGACAAGGTCCTGCCCCTCTCTGGGATTCATTGTTTTTTTTTCCCTAAAATAAGGGAATTGGGGGCAGCTAGGTGGTACAGTATAAAAAGCCCTGGCCCTGGAGTGAGAAGTACCTGAGTTCAAATCCGGCCTCAGACACTTACTAGATGTTTGACCTTGAGCAAGTCACTTAATTCCAATTGCCTTTAAAAGACTAACAAAAAAAAGTGAGAGGATTGGGCTAAATGACTTTTAAGATCCCTGCTACATCAGAGTTCTCTGGTTCTGTGACACAAAAATACCCTCCATTTTGTGGAATAGGGGGGAAAGATGGGATTTAGGAGAGTAGCCTTGGAATCTCTGAGTTCCAGTTCCATAACATACTGTACTCTTTTAGTGCAAGCTTGATGTTGAGATGAAAGGGGGCACTCATGGGTCTTTGATTAGTTAACACAAGGTTTACTTTGCTCCAACAGAGCAAGGATATACAACAAAGATACAGCTGCAATTAGTTTCTCTGGATAAGGCCCCTTTCATCTCCTTAGGGAAATGTGTCTGGTCATCAGGGCAAGATATGGTGAAGGACATGGTTACTTTTAAACTCTTTGTTAAGGTAGGAGGCTGCTTCCAGTGTGAGGAATGTACTGTCCCAAGCTTCAGGGGTTTTGTGCATCTGTTTTCAGAGACACTTCTAGGTACTTGTAAGTTTTTAGTTCTTCCAAGGTGGTACGATCAAGGGCAAGGTGTTTACTCCTTTCCTGGCCTTTGCTCTGGTCTATGAATAACCACAAGCATTCTTTTCTGCCTTGGAACTGTGAGGAGGATTTTCTCTCCACCACCACTAGGAGCTCCGCCACACCAGTGTTCTTCCTCGTCCCAGGACCGCCACCCAGGACTGCAACCCAGATCCAAGCAAGGGCAAAGGAAGAGAATCCTGCCTCAGCACCAGCAAAGACATCCCTGCAATCCCCCTCTGATCAGCCATTCAATTTCCCCTCAGTCTGTGAGCCAGAGCTTGGGAAGCAGCCACTGCCCCGTGGCTGCCCCAGGACCAGGGCAGACCAAGCTTCTCTCTCACCATGGTCACAGGCGTTTCCTACTGATCTTCTAAGTTGTCTTTGGCGTTTGTGGATTGAGAAGTCTAGAAACAACCACAGCCACCCGCCCATGTTTCAGTCCCCTGAGGCCTGCTCCAGGTTCACTCAGGCCCTGTCTTTGTGTGGCCCAGGTTAAACTGCATTCCTCTCCCAGCCTGGGTCAATAGACCTTTCCAATCAACCATCCAGGTTGTCTTGGGCTGGAAATTTGTTTCACTCTGTCTTTTTGTGGATTCTGCTGCTCTAGAATTTGTTTAGAGCCATTTTTTAGAGGTATTTGGAGGGGTTTGGGGGAGAGCTCAAGCAAGTCACTGCTTTTACTCTGCCATCTTGGTCCTGCCCCCGAAGGACTTGGTTACTTCAGTGTTCTTCAGAAATCCAACTAGTCCAATATAGCTTAAGATGACAGAGTAAAGGCAGCAACCAAGCCAAACTCTCCCAACATTCCCCTTCACACAACTTTAAAATAAGTCTTCAGACCCAATTCTGGAGCAGCAGAGACAACAAAAGGTCAGGGTGAGACATTTTTCCAGCGTAAGATAACTGTGACACTGAGGTGGGGGCTTGGCCTGGAGAGCATGCAGGAGCAACACCAGCAGTGGGCCTTGGAGGTGGCTGTAACAGCAGCTTCAGGAGCTCTCAGCCCAGGTGATTAATACATGTTTTTGTTTTTATTTATTTATTTATTTTTTACAATGAATAGGTAACAGAAAGCATTTTTAGGTGTGCAGGGGCAGCATCACCTTTGCTGAAAGCTGTTTTGCCCTTGAATTTTCTGTTTTCCAGCAGGGAAACACTCCTGTTGAGGGATAGCTTAAGGGCAAGCAGACACTGGAGGTCCCCATGCCTCAAATGCTCCTGCAGGTGCACATGTGTAAAACAAATGAAAAGATAGTCCCTGATATTGTCCCACCCAGGGGAAATGTGCCTGAGTGTGTCTGTGTTTCTGATACTGTCCTTGGTAGTTAGTTTATAAGCTAGAATCTAGAGTTCAGACCTACAACTCTTAGCCTATTCAATAGTCCTCCATCCTCCCAAGGAAAATGTAGGGTCAGATGATTCATAGCAAAATCCAACATAGGATCGAATTTCAATAACCTACCAAAAAGGCCATGTGGATTTAGAAGCACAGACACTATTTAGACCAAAGCCACCTGTGGGTTATTTGTGCATGAAAGAAAACTAAAGGAAGAGTGTTTTTTTGGTTTTCTTAGTATTCCTAGTGCCTTACCCATAGTAGGCACTTTATCCGTGCTGATAAATGAAAAAAAAAATAGTAGGACTTCTGAATAGTAGTCTTTTCCATGAGTATTTACAAGGTTCTTTCATACCCATTTGCTCATTCGATCTTCCCGATAGTCCTGTAAGACAGGGAGGATGGCTATTATTGTCTATCCCTTTTTTTATACGTGAGAAGCCAAAATTCAGGAAAATAACAACTGAGTAGTCACATAGTAAGTGGCAGAGCTGAGACAGGTAGACAGGTTTCCTAAAAGAAAACCCTGTTCCCCTCAGCTCCTACAGTGCCCACGTTCAGTGTTCTTTCCAATAGGCAGGGCTGCAACTGCCCTCATGAGAAATAGAAATCCAGGGTCTGAGGGCCAGAATAGGCTTCAAATCCTAGAGTTCCAAAAAAATACCCAACTTAATAATAATGGTGGGAGTGGTAGCTTTGGAAAGCGTACAGGGGGTGAGGAGACAAGGAACAATGGTGGAAAAGGAAGGCACAAGGCAGAGAAAACCCATCCCATCCAATATCCTTCAGGAAGGCTCAATATTCTATCCAGTATGATGCAAAGAAAAGTGTACTGAATTTGAAATCGGAAGACTTGGATTGGAATCCCAGTTCTGGTGCTTACTGCTGGCTGTGTGAGTTTCCTCCTCTGGGGTGGGGAACCTGCAGCCTCGAGGCCATACATGGCCTTCTACATCCTGGGGTTTGGCCTTTTGACTGAGTCCAAGTTTGACAGAACAGATCCTTTTCTTAAGGGGCCACATGTAGCCTGGAGGCCACAGATTCCTTACCCCTGACACTCAATGAACTCTAAGGCCCCTTCCAGCTCTAGATCTCTGACCCCATGATCCCAGCTACCATTAATGTCATACCCTGGAAGTCCACCCAGCTTTAGATCAGTAAAATATAACAATTCAGCTTCAATTTCTCATTATTTTCTTTAAGAAAAAAAAAAGCTAGTGGCTTTACTCTCTGAAAGGTCCATAGTGTAATGGTTATAAAGATCCGCAATCAAGAAAAGTAGCCTGCCAAAGACGCCGACACGCTAATACATTCCTCTCAGGTCCGGGGACTGGATGCCTTTAAACTAGTCAGTTACTTTGATCAAACTAAAGAGTACTTACAGGAGGTAACCTCCATGGAGAAATTTCCTTTTTTCCTCTTGGTCTCTGGATGCTTTGTTCCAAATGTCCTGGTTGGAAAGGCGGAGGGAGGGACAGGGGAGCAATGCCTGATCAAACATGCTCTCCTGGATTCTTTGATGAGCTAGAAAAACATTGACTTTCCAGCTAGGAATCAAGAATCAGTAACAAGAGGCTGGAAAGAAAAGTCTTTAGGAATTATGGGCCCATTTAAACCCCAAAGCATTTAGCTTTAGTAGTTATTAGTGAGTCCTTCCTCATTCTAGAAAGGTTTCTATCAACTGCAGAACAGGCATCCCCAAGAGTTCATTTCATTATCTGCACAGAAGCCACAGATGGAAAAGAGAAAATAGGAAATCTCCATTGTAAGGTACCTGACAGCACCACCACAGATTTGATTATGCCACAGATCAAAGGGCAAACTCAATGAAACCTCAGAAGGAATTTGGTTTTGTATCTCTCCGATCAGCTTAGTATTATGTTGTGCCATAGTATATAGGATGATAGGCATGGAATCAGGAGGACGTGAGTTCAAATAGAGCCTCAGTTCTTTACTGGGCAAGTCTCTCAGCTGCAACTTCCTCATGTGTAAAGTAATGATAATAATAGCTAACATTTATATAGCACTGTATGCGAAATGCTTTACTATTATTATCTCATTTGATCATCACAACAATCCTGCAAGGTAGGTGGTTCTTATCCCCATTTTTTTTACAGATGAGGAAACTGAGGCAAACAGGTGACGTGACTTGCTTCAGGGTCACATGGCTAGTAAGTGTCTGAAGTTGGATTTGAACTCAGGTCTTCCTGACTCCAGGCCCAGTGTTCTATCCCCTATGCCACTACAGGAGTGTACTCACTATGGGAGTAATATCACATCTTTCATGGGATTGTTAGAAGGATCAAAGGAGTTAATATATGTACACTGCTTGCTAAGCTTAAAGTGCTATTTAACTGTTAGCTAACAGTGGTGGTAGTAATAGTAATTGTTTGTTGTTCAATTATTTCAGTTGTATCTGACTCTTCATGACCCTGTTTGGGATTGTCTTGGCAAAGATACTGAAGTGGTTTGCCATTTCCTTCTCCAGCTCATTTTACTACTACCCCAGACAGGGGTAGTAGTAGTATTCCATTTCTAACCCTAGTAATAGTACTGGTAGTAGTAGTAACAGTACTAAGTACTAGTTACTAGTAGCAGTAATAGTAGTAGTACTAGTAGGGACAGCTGAGTGGCACAGTGGATAGAGCACTGGCCCTGGAGTCAGGAGGACCTGAGTTCGAATCCAACCTCAGACACATAATACTCACTAGCTGTGTGACTCTGGGCAAGTCACTTAACCCCAATTGCCTCACCAAAAAAAATAGTAATAGTAGCAATAGTAATACTACTACTACTACTACTACTACTACTACTACTACTACTACTAATATTAACCCTAGTAGTGGTACTAGTAGTCCTAGTACTAGTGGTAGTAGTGCTTTGCCCAGGGTCACACAGTAAGTCAGCAATAGAATCACTTGACTCAAGATCTAGTGCTTTTTCCAACACCCTGCTTCCTATTCAGGAAGGGTCACTGCCTATCCCCTGCTGACATTTAAGGGAATTAAATAAGGAACTCTTCACTAAAATTCCACCCATCATCCGTCCTATGGTGGTGGCCTTGGGCTCACAAAGGTTAGGTCATATGAGCACAAACTCAGGCTGGATGGACAGTATATGCTACCATGGAATGAGTGGTTTGGGCCACAGCCACTGATAACACTCAGCATGTACTAAGGCATAATAAGGCTACAACCTGTATGGGTTAAGGGAGCCCCCACCCTGAGGAAATGGCAGAGCTTTGAGGTGGAAGGCAAAACAAAATCGTCATCTTAGGATTCCCCCTGACAAACAACTACCCAAAGGCTGAGTGAGCTCCTCCTAAAGCCAAATACAGGTCCCTTTTAAGAGCTCTTTGGAAAGGACCAATTGCATATTGATAGAGGCTGTTAATATCTTGTTAACTAGAAGTACTGAATTATCATTTCCTACATAACTCCAAGGGGTAAAACAAAACCTTATTTTTGTCTTCTTACGCATCACAATTTTGATTGGTGATGATCTGAAACGCTTTGTTAAATTTCATGTAAACTTCTATATCTGGGCTTATAATTGGGCAAACAAAAACAAAACAAACAAACAAACAAAAAAAAACACCTAACCTGCAAGTGGGGCAGCTAGGTGGCACAGTGGTTAGAGTGCTGGGCCTGAACTCAGAGGACTCATCTTCCTGAGTTCAAATCTGGCCCCAGACTAGCTGTGTGACCCTGGGCAAGTCACTACACCTTCAGTTTTTTCATCTGGAAAATGAGCTGGAGAAGGAAATGGCAAATCACTCCAGTATCTCTGCCAAGAAAACCCCAAATGGGGTCACAAAGAGTTGGACACGACTGAAAAATGACTGAACAGCAACAACAAAACAACCTGCAAATGCATTTCCCCTAATCTTGTTTCTTCAAATGTGGGAATAAATTTCACCCGTGGTTAAGATGGTGGAAGGTATGGCCCAAAGTGAGGAAATAGATGACAGAATAAGGCCATGGACACTCCCAGCAATTGTACTTCTCTGAAGGTTATTGCTTTGGGTGAAAGAACAACAACAAAAAGTCCTCCTGGGCCTTCACGTATGTCATCTTCCTTGTGCTGAGGAACGTGTGAGTTTGGCTCAGTGTGATGGCCCTCGGTAAAAGTGTCCTGCACTAAAACATCTCTGCTCCTTGGTGGTCCACCAAATGGAATTTACAAAGACATAAATAAAAATACAAGGAAAAAAAGCTTACCATATGTATGCTATTTAGAGGCAGCAGGTAGAAAATGGATAAAGTGCTGGGTCTGGAGTCAGAAAGACCTGAGTCCAAATCCTACTTTAATAGCTACACTTAATAGCTGTGTGACCCTGGGCAAGTCACTTCACCTCTGTCTGCCTCAGTTTCCTCAACTTTAAAATAGAGATTATCATAGCACCTACCTCAGTGGGTTGTTGTGAATTTCAGAAGAGGTGATATTTGTAAAGAAGTCTACAGTATAGAGCCTTGCACGTAATAGGTACTATATAATATAAAAATATTGATTAATATGATATAATATAATGGTAAATATATAAATGCTTTTTTCCCTTTGTCTTCCTTGCCTAACCAGTAGAGGGAGCACGCTAAAGTAGTAAGCGTGCCAGACTTGAGGTCAAGTTTTGAGGACCAGGGTTTGACCCCCAATTCTAGTTAATCTTGCCAGGTCACTTAACATTTCTGAACCTCAGTGTTCTCATCTGTTAAATGGGGATAATAATACCTAGGAAAAATATAGTATGATGCACCATGATTCGTGAAGTGCTTTAAAAACCTTAAACCTTAATGTATAGAAATATCAGCAATTCTTACTGTCAAATTAGAGAAAAGTCATATTGCTAATACCTAGGCTAATCTAAAGCAGAAGGCCGGATAGCACTGAAACAAATGTAAACAAGTGTAAATTAACCAAATATCATTTTATGTTTCTTCTGTGGCTGAATATTTGCCAATATCTGGTGTTTTACATGTACTTATACACCCTGGTTATGTGTCCATTTATGTCACAGAGGTATAGCAAAAACACATCCCTGCTAAGGAAAACAACAAACAGCTAAGCTCCAAAGCATATGACCTGCTGATTTTGGAACAAGAAATTATGTTTAACCTCATTTCCTACAATAAAAGGAGGAAAGCCAACATGTGGGAATTTATGTTCTTATGCTGCTGGCAAATCAGTAACTTTGTTTATATACATGTGTGGTGTTCTCCAAAGAGTACTGGATTTGAAATCAGGGGACCTGAGTTCAAATTTTAGCACTGACACTTACCATCTGTGTGACTTGGGTAAGTTACTTCCTTTCTAGGGGCTCCAGTTACTACCTCTGTAAAAGGAGGGAGTTAGTCTAGAATGGCAGTGTCAAACAGAGGCCTGGAGGCATGCCACCTGAAATACTCCTCAGGGTAGAAGAACCAGATTAAAATGTAATTGGGAAATATTTAACAAAGTAAATAAATAAAAATCCAATAGAACATAGATAATGTTAGTATATGATTTTCTAAGTCAGTATGCAGCCCACAGGAATCCTTATGTATGATTTAGCGGCACCTCTTTCTGCTTGAGTTTGACATCGCTACTCTAGAAGATGATTGCTAAAGTCTCTCCAAAGTCAAGATCCTATTTTATACATACACACTTATACACATACACACTCATATATATATGCGCACACATACATACACACATGTATGTGTATATATGTATGCATACATATGTGTATATGTGTGTGTGCACATGTACATATATACATGTGTGTGTGTATATGTATGTGTGTATGTGTGTATATATTTCTACCTTATGACCCTGAAATCTTAGTTAACACTGTGAAAGATGAAGAACTACATTCAGTTTTCAGGACTTCTAGAGGATAAGCATAGATATCAACTTGCCATTTTTATGTGTTAAGATGCACTTCCTTTTTCGATGCTCTAAGGATCTATGATTTCATCAGTATGAGTAATCCCTCCCCTGACAAATTGTAACTCCTCTATGACTTAGAAGGTGGTCGTAAAGAGCTATCTAAGCTGCATCACCTTGTAGCTAACTGGGTGATGATGGTAATAATAACAATTATAATAACAGCATGCTTTGCATAGCAAAGCACTTTACGTGTGGCATTTTATTGGATCCTCATAACAGCCATGTCAGGTAGGTGTTTTTATTCATATTTTATAAACGAGGAGACTGAAGTTGAGGGAAGTCAAGTCATTTGCCTAAGGCTCCCCAGCAGCAGGATTCTGCACTTAGCTAAGGTCTCCTGTTGGTAATAGACATGAAGTCTATTGTGAGAGGCCCACGTGTAATCTTTACGTTTTGGTAGAAACAGTCACGTCTTGCAATCCACTGGTGTGGCCTCCTAACTGAACCCACGAGAGCTGCTGAGATCACCACGGACAAGAGTATAACAGACCATGAGACGAGGGCCCAGCACAGAGTCCCAGGGGTGATACGTGACCTGGACAAAGATCCAACAAAAGAGATTGAACAGTGATCAGACAGGTAGGAGGAGAACCAGAAGAGAAGAATGTCTTGAAAACCTAGAGACAAGAGAGTATCAAGGAGAAGAGGGTGATCAACAGTGTCAAAGGCTGGGTCAGAAAGGATGAGGATTGAGAAAAGGCCATTGGATTTGGCAAGAAAGAGAACACTGGTAACTTTGGAAGAGCAGTCTCAGTGGAATGATGAGATCAGAAATGTAGAGTTAAGAAAAGAGTGAGAGGAAAAGAAGTGGGGGCACCCATTGTAGATGACCTTCTTAAGGAGTTTAGCCGCAAAAGGGAGGAGAGATATAGGATGATGGGTGGGTCAAGTGAGGGGTTTTTTGAGAACAGAGGATGACACGGGCATGTTTGTAGACAGTAGGGAAGCAGCCATGAGATGAGGAGAGATTACAGTTCTACATTTTAGTCCCTGTACCACTTACCTCCTCTATGTTAACCTGCTAGTAGTTAGGTGTGTGCTTATTCAGTAGTTGTCTACCAGATTTTAAATTCCTTGAGGACACAGGTAGCATACCATTCTTTCTCCTTGTGTCCCTAACACCTCTCCCAGTGATTTTCACATAGGCTTCAATAGTCTATTTCCTTATCTTCAAAATGAGTTGAATAATATCTGGCCTGCCTACGTCACAGAACTATTTTTAATTGACTTATCTGGTAACATCCTAGGCATGCATAGACCATAGGCCAGGTATTGCACAGCTAGCATCTGAGGCCTCATTTGAACTTGGGTCTTCCTGACTCCGGGTTCAACGCTGTCAGACCCTGGCTCCCCGGCGTACACACTGTTCTCCCCTAGTGGAATGTGGGCATTCCTTTTAGGGGATGGATCAGACCCCTAGATGTTCGCTGCAATCCCTCCCAACTCCAGAGTCTGAGATTCTGTATTCTCTTCCTTGAGAGCAAGGACTATCTTTCATCTTTGTATTTGTATCCCGAGTGCCTAGCCAGGAGTGGAGAACATATGTTTGCGGGGAACTTGAAGTTTGGATTCAGTCCAAGGGCTGCACTTGAGGACCTAGTGGGCCACATGTGGCCTTGAGGGCACAGGTTCCCCACCCCTGGGCTAGTCCAATGACTCACACATACAGTCACTGCTTAATACATGTTTGTAGAACTGAATTGAATTGGCAGCAATTCAGAGGTTTAGATGTGTTGACAAATGTGCGTTCGTAACCCCAGTCTCTTCTTCCTTCTTCTCTACGACCTCTGCATCCAAACACACATGCATACACACACGTACACATACACATATGTAGGTATATATGTATATGGATATATTAGGTATACATACACATATGTATATCTGTGTCTCTGTGTGTATACACTTGTGTGTGTGTGTGTGTGTGTGTGTGTGTATAGGCTGATGGTGCAGAACAGGAGAAAAAATACACTGATATCTACTCAGTGACAGGGCTAAAGTCTTTTATACTTCTTCTGACCAACTCCTAGTTTTCTACTTGTTTTGATATAAAGATATCTGTGAGTATTGCATTACCCACAGATAGCCTTTATCTGAGAAATTTTCAAAAGAACACGTAAGGGGTGAGGATACAGTATTTTCTACAATTTGGAAATGGATAAACAGGAAAACTTATTTATGTACACTGTATTTGTATTTTTTTTAAAATATCTGTGCCCCCCCCCCCCAATTTTGCAAGCCTGCAACTAGGTGCTATCCAGGAACTTTCTAAGTCAATGATGATAAATTATTCATAAGCAGACTAGAAATCAGTCACTTTCTTCCCAAGTGACTGCTTTGCCAGGGAGGTAGAGAAATAATCTCATTAGCATCAGGCAAGAGGGATTTTGTGATACTTAACATAGCTCACTACTCTTCTCCCCACCCCTTTACTTCCTCCTCCCTCACATAAACTCGTAAACCTGAGGTCATTCTGCTGAAGGTCAGAGCCAAAGTCTAGTAGGATAGAGTGGAATTTTGTTGGCTATCAGTATTCATTAAGAGGACTCACATACACAAAGAAATTATTTCATTTACTCTGTTGGGTGGTAATTTCCCTCCCAATTTCTCCTCTGCTAGGTTTTTAGGACTTAAAGTGATACAAAACCACATAAAAACAGTGTTTGTACAAGCTAAAATATCTAGTTTATTCAGCCAATTATTCTGATGTTTTGTTAACAAGGTGCCAAAACGCTTGTATTTCTTTTATAGAATTGACTAAATTGAGCATCCGTGTTGATAAAATATATTTACAGCTATAATGTTTCATTATATCATGGTATATCTTTTCAGTGTCTTAAATCCAATGTTATTTTTGCAAACAAGTCTGTGAAATGGCATTTTAAAAATGATGATACTCTTAGCAATAATATGGGTGGAAAGGGGAGTAATATATTGGAATTTGGGGAAAATTCAAAAAATACTAACCTAAAGCAGTGATCTATTTTTAGTCAATTTTTGTTGGAGCCATTCTGTATGTAAAGAGGTAGCTGTAATGTATTAGAACAAAATCAGATAAATATAAAAGAGGAAGAAAAGTATAGCCCAATATCATTAGTGAATAATCATGTGAATATTTTAAATAAAATGTTTGACATTATAGTAATACAACTACCATTCTTTGTTATGTCAGATTTATCCCAGAAATGCAAAGATAATTTAATATTTGGAAAATATGTAACATACTAAACCATATCAATAATTAAAAACCACTAAACCTTATGATTCTATTAATAGATGTAGAAAAGGTCTCTGACAAAATATACAATTCACATTAAAATACTAATGGAAGAAATGGAAAGCTTATTTCTTAACAAAATGCAAAGCATTTACCTGATTCTCAGAGCATTGTAATCTTTCTAAAGCAAAGATCCAAGGATATCACTCACTTGCTCAAGAGTCTTCAGTGGCTCCCTATTGCCTCTAGGATAAACTACAAATTCCTTAATTTGGCATTTAATGCCCTGAATAATCTGGCTCCATCCTACCTGTGCAGACCATACTTCTTGTCAAAGATCATCATTTGTTAATACAATGAAGATTATGTGTCTTGATTACAAACTTTGGTTTGTAAAAAGAAAAAAAAACTGAGCCTAGGTCACTTCTACAAAATAAAAGATATTGAAAATTAAAATGTGCCTGTGGAAATTCAAACAAATTGCCATTTACTCATGGGCACCATTGATGTTAATAAAAGGAGAACAGTTTTGTTAAAATAAGTGTGATTGAAGTTGACCATAAAAGTGTATCTAAGATTATATTTGGTGAATCTACCAACTGTTGCTCCCCTGACCTGCCATTGTTAGCCTGACATGAGTTCTTAACTGTACTATGCAAACAGTCTCAGTTGGAGTATTTAAAGGTATTTGGAGGAAGACAAATAAAATAACAATTGTGTGGATTTAAAAGACCAGACTCATGCACATGCCTTGAGAACTTTAGACTTTGCCTAACAGCAGGACTAAATATTTTTTTGCTCTAGGGATATGTCACAGAGAGTTAAACCTGCCCAGAAAAGCCAGGCATCCTACCTGAATGTTCATTATCTTCTGCATATCCTAAACCCAGGTACAGGTTCTTAGACTAGAAACAGATTTAAGATGACTCTTTCCCTTCCTGTAAAACTTGAACTATTTCAACAACCTTGTTGCATTAAGTGCCTGTCTAGTGCTGTTTTTGTTTAAGAGAACAGTCAAGGATAACTTAAGAACTTTTGGACTAGCAAGCTGGATACAAATGTAGCAACATTGTTCTCCACCTTCCTGGTATACTTCCAAGAGTGGGCTTTATTGACTGAATGATAACAGGAAAGCACGAAATACTTTCTAGTTCTCTTTTCTTAATATCACAATAAAAGATATCACTCAATGACTTGTCTTCATTGTAGATGGGATGTCAATAGACATGGTGGGAAAAGCTAATGACATTTAAAAGCTCCTTGGCTTATTGAAGCCTTTGCAGGTATGTCTAACATGGTGTTGTGAGACTGTCATGGGGTAAATGGTAAGGTCATTCCAATATATAACACACTGGAAAAAAATCTATCTCCCTGCATGGTGGTGGGGTAAGAGTCCTACTCATTGACATCTCAAAATCATTTCCTAGTAAGCAGATGAAAAGGGATCTCTGAATCCTTACTATTGACTTTCATTTCATGAACTCCTAAAAAGAAGCCATATGCATTCTACTGAGATGACCCCTGAAATGGTCTCTGTGAAGCCTATGGCATTTTGTTTTGAGCTACTCCTTTCAAGACATACTAATAACTAATTAAAGCACTGTTATTTTATAGTGTCATCCATGCATGAAAATCATATGAATCTCACATTTATAAATGAATGTTTTTCATAGAGTTTCAGTGAAATTTGAGACATCCATTAATTTGATTCTATTTTTATAAAAGTATTATACCTTTTCTGAAAGTGCTGAGTTCAGGTTAGTAAGATCCATAAGAGAAGAGATTACAAAGAAGATGTCATCCCTTCTTTCATGAACCTTTAGTAGAATTTTATAGTTTCTTTTGAAGGGAGGAATTATTCCATAGTAGTCTGCCTCTGAGACAGGAGATCCGGGTTTAAGTCCTGTCTCTGAGACGCTCAATACATATTTGTTAAATCAGTGCAATCATGTATGTTAGCTGCAGTTTTTCTGTTCCTTGAATTTTGTCTAGCATAATTGAAAGTCAAAATTCTCAGGCTGTGGGCCAAAGGCCTTGCCCAGACATTTAGAGCAACAAGTAGGCCTAGGTGATCTTTGAAAGAAGTTACAAAGTTGTAAGGAACACCAAACTGATACGGACTTCTGAGGATAGACCAAGGTCACATTTCAAAATTCATTTTACAAAAGAATGCCTAAGCCCATACAACATCATTATCCATTTAACTGACAAAATTGACTATTTCTGATGTTCTCTTGCAGTGGATACCCGTTAAATTAACCCTAAGCATCTTTTGGACTGCTTCCAGATACATGGGCCAATGAGGTAATAAGTGTAGGAGGTTCTCTTTAGCTCAGGGGCTCTGCAAATTTGGGGGAAAATTTTGGAAAGAATTCAGATAGAGGTTTGCTAGGCTAGGAGTATATAAATATTGCTATCTGCCTTCCATTGTGGCATGGAGCATAGTTTGAAAATGTATTGTCAAAACGACTTAGGTGAGCTTAAGAAGTTCCACCTAAGTGGTGCCAATAATAATTTTTTAATCGAGACCCAGTAGGATCACAGGACCTCAGAGTTGGAAGGAACTTCTGAAGACATCCAATGTATACCTGATCATGAATTGCCTCAATGAAATCCCTGATGTGATCAGTCACCCTTTATGGAATGACCCACAATGAGGTCTTCTACCATATCCCTGAGGAATCTCATTTCAGTTAGAGACAGTTCTAATCATTAGAAAGTTTGTCCTTATACAGAACCAATTTTTTTTATCTGGGGCCAAGCACAACATCATTTATCCTTCTTCCACATGACAGGTCTTCAGAAACTAGAAGACATTTACCATGTTATCCCCAATTCTCCTTTTTCTCAAGAATATACATTTTCATTTCCTCCAACCAATTCTCATATGATTCAGATCCCCACACTTTGCTGAACCATCAATTAGGACATGTTCTAGTTTGCCAACATCTTTCCTAAAATAGGGCACCCAGAATTAAACACAGTGGTTGGTTGGTTGGTTGGTTGGGTGGGTGGTTGTTGTTATCCTTAATTCTCGAAGAGGACCAAAATGACATCACTCTGCTAGAGCTGAGTTTCAATGTGTCCAACTGTGGCTGATCAGACCAATAAGAGCTCAAAATGCTCTACCACAGGTTGGGCACAAATAGTCCATGTAAATATTTGAGGTGGTTTCTCTAAATTTGCGCATCTCATGTTTCTTTTGAGCTACTTCAATTCTGCTTTTCTCATAGAGGACAGCACCTTCTCTAACATGGGTATGCCATGCTGAGCAGTCCTGTCCCAGTGTCTCCTATATCACACAATCAATTCCAAACCTCTTAAGAGAGACCTTGAGTGTCCTTGTATCGCTTCTTCTGACTACCATGTGAACGTTTGCCCCGTGTGAGTTCTCCATAAAATAGTCTTTTTGGCAAGCGTACGTTTTGCATTCAAACAACGTGGCCAGCCCATCAGAGTTGTGCTCTCTGCAGCAGAGTTTGAATGCTTGGCAGTTCAGTTCTAGAAAGGACCTCAGTGTCTGGTATCTTATCCTGCCAGGTGATCTTCAGAATCTTCCTAAGACAATTCAAATGGAAGCGATTCAGTTTCCTGGCATGGCACTGCTAGACGGTCCAGGTTTCACAGGCATACAACAATGAGGTCAGCACAACAGCTCTGCAGACCTTCAGTCTGGTAGTCAGTCTAATACCTCTTCTCTACCATGCTTTCCTTTGGAGCCTCCCAAACACTGAGCTAGCTCTGCCAATGTATTCATCAACCTCATTATCAAAGTACACATCCCTGGAAAGTACACTAGCAAGGTAAGTGAACTTATCTGCAGCATTCAAAACTTCTCCATTTGCTATAACCAATGGTTCTACATATAGATGGTGTGGTGGTGGCTGATGGAGCACTTGTGTTTTCTTGGTGTTAATTGTTAGGCCAAAATTAGCACAAGCAGCAGAGAATCGATCTGTACTTTGTTGCATCTCAGCTTCACAGGCTGCATTGAGTGCACAGTCATTGGCAAACAGAAAATCATGCACTAACGCTCCTTCCACTTTGGTCTTGGCTTGTAGCCTTTTCAAGTTGAAGAATTTACCATCAGTGTGGTAGCTGACCTTGATGCCATGTTCATCTTCATTAAAAACATTTGACAGTATGGCTGAAAACATCATGCTAAAGAGCATGGGAGCAAGCACACAGCCTTGTTTCACTCCACTGGTGACTGGGAAAGCACGAGAGCATTGTCCATTATCCAGAACCCAGGCAAGCATGCCATCATGAAATTGACATATAATGCTGATGAACTTCCCTGAGCAACCAAATTTTGACATAATTTTCCATAAGCCCTCACAACTGACAACATCAAAGGCCTTGATCAGATCTACAAACGTTGTTTACAGACCTCGTTCTGCTCCTGGCATTTCTCCTGGAGTTGGCAGGCTGCAAACACCCTATTGACTGTTCCTCGGCCCTTTCTGAAGCCAAACTGGCTCTCAGGTGGATGACCATCTTCCAGGTGAAGAATCAGCCTATTAAGGAGGACTCTGGCAAGAATCTTGCCAGCAATGACTAAGGAAGAGACTCCCTTGTGATTGTCACAGGCAATCTATTTCCTTTACCTTTATAGAGATGGACCATGGAGGCATCCTTGAACTCCTGAAGGATAATCTCCTCTTGCCATATAACCTGGAAATTTTCAGTCAGTTTTTGTATGAGCAATGGACCCCCTACTTTCTAAATCTCAGCTGGAATAGAATTAGCACCAGGTGCTTTGCCACACAAAAGGAGCCTAATGGCATTCAAAACTTCTTCTTCAGTTGGAACTTCAGCCAGGGAGGGAATTGATCTCAACCTGAGGTAAACGGTCAGTGGCTTCAGCATTGATTGATGCTGGTCTGTTGAGAACACTATGGAAGTGTTCATCCCTTCTCTCTAGAATGATATTCTTATCACTAATCAGTATGGCTCCATCAGCACTGAGTAGTTGAGATGCACCATAGGTTTTTGGACTATAAATAGCCTTCAGGGCTAAAAGTGCTTAGGATTGTTACTATCAGTATAAAACTTAATTTCATCTGCCTTATTACTGAGCCAAGAATTCTGCATCTCTCTAAGCTTTTCTTGTACTTTACTTTTGATGGAATTAAATGCTGCCTTCTTAGAAGTGAATGAATTATCCTGCTGGTAAATTCTATGGAGTTCTCTTTTTTTTTTTTTTTTCATTTAGCAGCTTCTGAATTTCACCATCATTTTCATCAAACCAGTCTTGGTGTTTGTGAGTGTTCTGACCCACGTGAGCAAATGTAGTGCTGTACACCAAATCTCTGAAAGCTTCCCACTCCTTTTCCGCTCCACTCTTGTCAACTGTGTATTTGCTCAACTTTCCATCTAAGTTAGCAACAAACCATTCCTGCTCAGAGAACTCTAACCTGTTGACATTAATTCTTCTGGTAGTCCTTTTGCCTTGGGGATGCTGCTTTTGTTCAATGCGAATATTTAGCTTGGAGAGGATAAATCTATGATCAGTCCAGCACTCTGCACCACACATTGCCTTTATCACTCTCACATCCTGTCTCTTCTCCTTATAATCACATAGTCTATTAAATGCCAATGTTTACTGAGAGGGTACATCCATGAATAAATACAATACTCCACATATGTGACCAGGCCAGAGTATGGCAGTATGTTCAGGTCCTCATTCTGGATACTACATTTCTATTAACGTAGCATAAAATCTCATTAACTTTTTTGGTTATCTCGTCACACTGTTGGTTGTATTGAACTTGCAGTTACTAAAACTTCCAGATCTCTTTCACGTGAACTGTTATCTAGCCACATCTCCCTCATTTTGTACTTACACAATGGATTTTTATCAACCAAAGTGCAGGACTTTACATTTATTGCTATGACTTTGCATCTTATTTCATTCAGCCTGACTCTGTCATCCTAAGTGTTTGCCATCTTTCCCAACTTGATATTATTTCAAAAGTTGATTAGTATGTCATCTATGTCTGCATCCAAGTGGGAACTGATATTTTCTTATTTTGTTTTATTTTATTTTACATAATTTGGGACTTTCTTTGATTGGGTTGGCAGATTTTATTTGTGAGGAGTATAAGTGATTTCAGGTGAACATAAAATCTCTCCATCACATACAAATACATATACAAATATACAAATACACATGCACATACACATTACATTGGACATGACATGTTACATGGCACTTTTTCAATAGCAGTATATTTGGGTAATCGCTACTTATGTCACTGCTTGTCCCTGTAAATTTTTAACTTTGAAGTATACAGCCCCTCAGTAATGGCAAAAATATGGTGGTGTTGATGTTAAAAGGCTTGATTTATCAAGAGGTTGTAACAGTATTTAGCAAGTGCAAATTAGCACCCCTGTTGCAATTGTAAATGCTAATTTGCAATTTACTAAAGAATTAGTACTTTTGCTAGCAGGTGTTAATTTGTAGCTAAAATGAAAATTCATGAGGCCTCTGTGTTCACCAGAGTCAGTGTATTTTCTTTATCTCATGGCATGATACCTTTAAATGAAATCGGTATGCATATAGGCAAGAGGGCCAGTCTTAGAGAAGGAGTTCCTCTAGTTCTACCACTTTGAGACTTTATCTTCTGCCTCTTTCTTAACTCATTACCATGACACCAATGTACATGGTGAGGAAGGAACATATGAGAGAAAGAGAGAGGAGAGATTAGCATAAGCTGTATGGAGGAGCCATTGCTTGGTACCAATGGATGCCATCAGTGATGGTGATTGTCTTTCCCAGTCCACTTGTCCATTTGCTATTAATATTAATGTTAATTAATATTTACATATTAGTGACATTGTCTTATATGAGATTTGTGACCTCCAGTCTTAGATTATTCCCAACATCTGCCACCTTTTCTCCTATCCATGTGCTGCTGAGCAGAGCACCAGGTCTCCTGCCACCCAGGCTGGCACTCTTTCTATTATACTGTACTACATTTTAAGAATGCTGGGGGAGAGGGTTAAGGGAAGAGTGAAAGATTGGTTTCCCAATCTAGACCTTTGAAATCTTTTGAATATCTTGAGAGGATGAGTCAATTTGTAGAAGCTTTAGGAAGCTATTTTGAGTTGGCCAATGTGTTAGAAAACCACCTGAAGAGCTTACTTTAAGTATAGGAAAGTTGGTGCATTTCTTCATTTCTTCAGAGTCAAGATTGTTCACTGTCTTGCTGAGCATGTGCAACGATGAGTTGGCCATCTTTCCACATTCATTTTGCTTTCATGACCCACATGAAATCGAAATCTTATAAAATATTGTCAACCTCACACCTTCAAAAACCTGTGTCTACCCCAAAACTGGATTAAGTACCTAATATGAAGCACTTACAAGTAGGTGTATCTCACCTTATACATTAGTGAACAAAGGAATAAATTGAATATTTCTAAATAATCTTCCAGTTTTCTTGGCTATTCTCAATTTCCAATTGATCTTCAATGCCTCTGGTCCCAGAATCACAAAATCTGAGCTGAAAGGGACTATTAAATCCCATCTGGTCTGATCCTCTCTATGGCATCTTCAAATCCAAGAATAAGCATGTGTTAAGCTGATATGCATAGGGCAGCTCCAAGTGGTCATTCATGCTTTGTTTGAAGCTATCAAATGATAGCAAGCTCCTGATGTGGGCAATGCCATTTCTGGACAGCTCTAATTGTGAGGATTTTTTCCTTTACTTTGAGCCTAAATCTCCTGCTCTGTTACTTCCATTCATTGGTCCCAGTTCTACCCTCTAGGGGCAAGGGAAACTGATATCATCCCCTTTCCACCTGGCAGACATTGAAATACTTGAAGACAGCTCTCATCACCTGCCCCCTCCCTTTCCTGTTTAAAGATTCCCAGCTCCCTTAACTGTCTCTCATGTGACATAGTCTCTAATTCTTCTCATCATCCTGGTTACCCTCCTCTGAATGAAAATGTACCCCCAAAAGACTGGCCATTTTGAGGGGAGTGGTCTTTGATTTCTTCTCAGTGACTTTTCAATAATGTGGCTGAACAAATTATGGTGTATAAATGTAATAGTATACTAGTGTGTGATCAGAAATGACCAAAGGAAAAGTTTCAGAAAAACTGGAGAAGGTTTATATGAACTGATGCAAAATGAAGTGAGCAGAACAAGGAGAACAATTTATACAAGAAAAACAACATGGTAAAAAAAAACAACCTTTGATAGGCTTCTGAACTCTGATTAGCACAATGGTCAATCATGGGTACAGAGGACTAATGATGAAGCATACAACCCACCTCCTGACAGGGATGGGATATACTCTTCCAGGTGCAGATATAAATATACATTTTTAATCACAGTCAATGATACATAATTTGTTATGGGGATTTTCTTTTTCTTTTCTTTTTTTCTTCAATGGGGCAGCTAAGAGAGAGAGAAAATAAATTTTTGTTCATTAAAATACATAATCAAAATTGTAAAATAATTAAATATCCTTCTTCCTCAAAGGCATTTGTGGTTAAAATTCTTTTCTAGCCTTCTTGCCATTAGTTAGGAATCTATACATAAGCAATGCATTTAAGGGGGCTGCTATAGAATTTTAGTGAGGTTCAGGTACAATTTCTGCTACTAGAGAAATGTTGTCAAATAAATATGGATGGAAGGGTATTATTGTGGGAAAAATCTCAAATTTGAGTCGACTCTTTGAGACCTATAAGGCTTACTGTGACAGACTCTAGATCTACCTTATCCTCTGTTCTCTTGCTTAGCCACAGTTCACACCACCCCCTGTCAGAGACTCATCATATTTTTCTTCTGGGTGAAGCATCCCATGTTTCATGATTGACAGCACAGAGTTATCTCCTGCTCTCTGCCCAGTGGCTTCCTGAGAAGCAATCAGAAAGGCCTGAATGCAACCTACAACTTCCTCCATAAACTGGTTGCTCCCTATAAAATGGGAGTCCTCTTTTGCATTGCTGTGGTGCCCTGATGCATCTACGTTGAAGCACCCCAATCTCCTCACATTGAACTAGAAGGAATATTGCTATAGCCAAAATATTATAGGCAGGCTATACCAGCTATAGAAGGTAGCATCTTTCAGGGGCACCACTGCCTTCTTCCTTCTGCTATGGCCTTTAGATCCTTGCAGTGAAGGCCCAGAAAAGTCTGTGTGGCAACTGAAACATGGCGGGATATTTGTTTCTCTACGAGTCTTGTCCCACTAACCCACTGAAAACCAGCTCCCTGCTGACTGTGGCTTAAAAATCTGCTTTGCCTTGATGTCTTTTAGCCTTTGCCCATCCTTTCACCATGACTCGGGGTATCTTATTAAGATCTGACCTTATGATTTTCTTTGTTAGATACAATGTTCCAATAATAATGCTCTGTTGCTTGGGCATCACTAGATAGTCTACTTCTTCCATCCCGAAGTCTCCAAACTAGCTGGAATAGCCCACTTCACTGGGTGGTACCAGGGACTATGTGGGTGTGGGTCAAGTTCCACTCAACTTTCCCACAACCTCTTGGCTGAGTTCCATAGCTATAGTGGTGGAAGGGGAAGGAACATAGGGAGAACCCAACATCAAGGACTGTTTCAGCGCCTAATGTTCACTGAAATCACAAAGCAGTAAAGAGCTCCAAGGTTAGGAGAGGTCTTTTCCTAGCTATCTGTTTTTTTCCAAAGAGAAATTGGGAGCTTAAAGTTGTGTATGATTATTCAGATATAATGTATAAAGACTCTCACTATATCATACAGTAGTAGCTTTGGGGGGAACTGAAAGAAGGTCTGCCCTGACATTTTCTGGGACATCCAGTTGTCAAATATTAGGACTGGCCAACGCAAAACGATGTATTTGCTCATCTTAACCATACCAGTGGATTAACATAATGACAATTGGGGTTCTTTCCATGGGGAATGAGGATAGTTTCACTTCTATTTGCCAACATTTATTCAAGAGTTTTCTTATTGTGGTTCTAAACCCTAGAGAAAGGAAGTTCAAAATTCATAAAAATGTAGTCCGGGTTTCCATAGATACCTTCATGAGAAGCCCAGTGGACCAAGTCTTATTGTGTGTTTTCAGCCTTGACATTCATATATAAGTTCCTTTTTGGTTTGGTTAACTCGAAAATGAAAATTCTGGTGCAGATGTTGGTCAGCACCTAAGCAGTGTTACCTAGAACTAAAAATATGTGTTATTTGGTTCTTTTAAAAAATGGTCCTGAGGTTAAAGAGCATTCACAGGATCACAGACTCAGTACCAGAATGACCTGAGGAGGAAACAAATCCGGAGAGGTTAAGTGACCCGCAGTTGAGTGGTAGTGTTGAGATTTGAACTGAGGTGTTCTGACTCTAAATCCAAGGCTGTCTGTACAGCACCATGGCCATTGGATAAAAATTGCTCCTGATGACAGACAGTATGGAGAGGACACAGGACCCATTTATAAGGACCTGAGAGTCTCACAGGTAAGAAGAGTTAAAGCAACAGAACCAAATAGTACTTTTGTCATTGAAAAAAAATTATTACAATCACAAATCACTGCAATCATAATGGTGACCTAATATCAGTAAAAAAAAAAAAATGGTTTCCTTGTTTTTGTCTTAGTGAGGGAAAGGGAAGCTAAGGTTGCTTTCCTTTGTTAACATTAAGCAAAGAGAAACATAACTGCTGTCTTTTTAAAAGTTCAAACAATGTTGGGTGGAATTTCCTGTTAGGATTTTTCAATCAGTACTGCTTTATCTTAGGGCAGCTAGGTGGTACAACAAACAGAATGCTTGGCCTGGAGTCAGGAAGACCTGAGTTCAATTATGACCTCAGACACTTACTAGTTGTGTGACCCTGGGCAAGTCACTTAACCTTGTTTGCCTCAGTTTCCTCATCTGTAAAATGAGCTGGAGAAGGAAATGGCAAACCTCCCCAGGACCTCTGTCAAGAAAACCCCAAATGGGGTCACAACAGAGTCACAAGTGAACAACAACAACTGCTTTCTCTTGAGCTTTTGTCTATGCCAAAGGCGTTCTCTCACTCATTCGAAAGGAATGTAAAAAGGAAAGAATTCCTAAATGGTTATGGAATTAATGATGTGTTTGGTATAAGTGGAAAGAGAAAGCACAATACACATTGATCTTTATACTCGTGACCATCCATTCAGGGAATAGCAAAGTGTTTGTGTATTTGTTTGTGCACATTTTTGTATTGTGTTTCAAAGAGCATTATTGATTATCTCATTGCTGATCCTCCAGAACACACATACAACATGTGTGATTATGGTATGTATGCCTTTCCAACATTAGCAGTCACTCTGACAACATCACACAGATTTCATGGAGTTCACAGAGTACCTGTACTTTGTGGTTCAGTGCTTTTATTGCTCTCGACATCTTGGAGTCAAGGGGTATCTTAAAGGAATGTTAGTGCCGAAACATAGGCCCAAATCCTTTTTGATTTATCACCAAACGTTTAAACTTCTTTCTTACCTATGACAATCTTTGTGAAATAGGTGTGACAATTATATTAGGTCCACCAATTATTTTTATTGCTAAAAAATTGTTTTTAATTCAATTTTATTTTCAGTTCCAAATTCTCCCCCTCCCCCACTGGCTGAAAAAGCAAGGAAACGGGCCATGACAAATACATGTAGTCGGGTAAAAAGCCAGTTCTTTTTCTAGAGGATGGACCCGGGGAACCACCTTGCCTAGAGCTATCCCCACCATGTAAAAGGTCGAGAAGGCACTTGAATAGAGAGGAGGTATTTGAATCTACATCTTCCCGCCTCCCAGGTTGCATAATAAAGGTGGGAAGTAACGGTTGATGGGATTGGCCATAGAAGACCAGCCTAGACGTTCATCTTTTGACTCTGGACAATAGCCTTCTCATGACAATGACCTAGATAGCCAATCACAGCCCAGATTCTCTTTAACGGACCAATGAGGTGGTGTGAACCCACAATGCCTCACGCTAGGGAGTGGTGCGTGGGGGCCATCTTGTCTGCCTCTCTTATTTCGGAGCGGAAGAGGGGCGGAGCTAATGAGCGCTGGCAGAGGACCCCGCGGGGTGGAGGACATGAGAGACAGGATCCAGGATCGGGAAGCTGAGGACCTCTCTTAGGGTAGGCACTTTCCAGAGAGAAAATGGAGCCATGGAGCAGTTGCGAGTCCGACCCCCAATCCTCCTTCCCTCCTGCCAGCCCCATATTTGACCCCCAAAATGTGCTGTGTGGCCAGTTCTTCAGCCATCAGGGACCTCATACCAGAAGGTTCTCACAAGACAACCCCCCAGCAGCAGCACAAAGGGCTCGGGACTTGGATCCTCCCAGTTCAGAGATAGAGGTGTCCTCCGAACTGAGGGTCATACTAAGGGATACTACCAAAGTGACTCTGAACCAACGCTTCTCTGATATTCTGAACAGCAAGCCCTTGATTCCAGTGACCCTCAGGTACACACTGCATCCAAACCATCGGCAGCCACAGCGGTACCAGCAGTACCGGAAGCAGCAGCAGCAGCAGCAGCAGCAGCAGCAGCAGCAGCAGCAGCAGCAGCAGCAGCAGCAGCAGCAGCAGCACTATAGACAGCAGCCGCAGCCGCCACTTTATCGTGAGCAGCAGCAGCAGCATTACCAGTATCATTACCAGCAGCAGTACCATCAGCAGTACCACCACCAGCAGCAGTTTGGGGGCTCCCATTCTGCCAGTACCACTACCGCTTCTGGATCCAGACATCAAAAGCTGGCCCAGCAGCTGGACAATTTCTCTTCAGCCCAGACCTCGCTGACCCTGAAACCAGAGAAACGATGGGGTAAGAGCAACATCCAAGCCCACTTAGGCTGTGCTGCCGTACTTATGGCCAGGGGATCAATGGTTGGGGGTCAGGATTTGCCAACCAGCCAGAGTGCCTTGCCATGTGGAGATATGAGGGTAGGGAGGAGAGGGAGTGCCACAAGAGTTGTGCTTCGGGGAGCTCGGGCATCTCGAGATCTGGCCTCTTCTCGAGGGCATGAACCACCCCGAGATGGACAGGCTGTATTTCGCTCACTGGCCTTGAGAAGAGGTAGTAGCAGAGGTCAGGAAAGCCCTGGGAGAGTAGGCAGCAGAGCTGGAGCATTAGTTCGTATACCATTGATCTATGGACCATTGGCCCAAAGAACACTGGTCAGAGGTGTCCCTCGGGTTGTAAGTGAGAACAGCAGCAGCAGCACTAGCAGCGGCAGCCGCGTGGGAGTTGGTAATAGAGGTAGTAGAGATCAGGCCAAGAAGCGGAGCCAAGGGAGCTTTGGCAGAGGCCGAAGTGGACGTGGTAGAGGTTCTTCTTTACCCTCGCTGACCAAGGACCACCTGGATAACCAACTGGATGCATACATGGTTGAAAGAAAAGGATCATTGGAAGCTGAATTAGAGGCTTGCATGGCCCAGACAGTTAATAAACACAATGTTTGAGGTTTACCCTCATCGCCCCTCTTTCCTGTGCAACTAAAGTCAACTACACCTGGACCTGGAGCTAACAAATATGAACGCCAATCAGCTACTCAAAGGAATTTATGGAATTTATTCAACCGTCAGCATATGCATTTAGTGTATTCATTTGAGTTTTAAATACTGTGTTGTATAATTTAAAAAAAAAATTGTACTTGGTTTTATATTGTGTGTATGTATGTGTATGTCTGCCATATCCCTGCCAGAACATAAATGTGACTACTTGGTGACTAAAATATGCCCTCCTAAAATGTATTTGTATGGTAACTAATGTGTTAGGACACTCTCCTTTTCCCTACTCAGCCTTTACTCATTCCTTGAATTTGATATTCTTCCTTGACATCTAAGATTGTAGCAAAATTTAGAATTCCATTGATCAATTTTTCAGCTTCCTCTTAAAAGTACTTCAGAGTATCTCAGGAAAATACATTAGGACAAGTGACTTATGGCTTATGTAAATGGGGATGGAGGAATTAAAAGGTTCCAGGAAACAATCTTAACAAAATTTCAAGCAGTGACAATTAAAATTTGTGTCTTATGAATTAACGCCTCATGTAGTTCAAAATACTATACATGTTCTGGGGCAGCTAGGTGGCGCAGTGGATAGAGCACTGGCCCTGAAGCCAGGAGGACCTGAGTTCAAATCCGGCCTCTGACCAAACACTTGATACTTACTAGCTGTGTGACCCTGGGCAAGTCACTTAACCCCAATTGCCTAAAAAAAAAATACTATACATGTTCTAAGTCACCTTGAGTTTTGATTGCATAAATTGCACTTTGGGATTTATTTCACCCACAAATTGTATAATATTGAGCAGGCCAAATACCTGCAGTAAAGGGAGAGACCATTAAGTCTAACTGACTCAAGATGGGAGAGGCTGAGTAACTGCCAGGTGGGTTCTAATAATACCTTGGAAATGTTCTTAATTGTTTTGCATTTAAAACCAGTTTCTGGTCTAGACCAATTTTGGGTCTCACCCTACATGTTACTATCATTTTCCTTGAAATGTTAAGATTTTGTCATACTCTTGGCAACTATTCATTTCAATAGATTTTTGTATTTCTGATTCATTGTAACAAAGAAGAAAGCATTCTTGAGTTTTAAAAAAATGTTACATAAAAGGCATCATTGATTAAATGTATGTTAGGAAAAGACAGTGGGCTAACGATGTGCTGAGCACAGAGGAAGACAATGAACAATGTTAGTCCAACACTGATTTTGAAAGAATGCTTCGGGACCTAGAAGAAGGCCTCTAGCCCATTGGGTTGGAGACCATGGTAGAGGATTGATAGGCGGACACGAGCAAGAATCTCCGGGCTAACAGGGTGTAGCTAGGTTGAGATCTACATGGGTGGAGAGAGTATTCGCATTGACACATGCTGGATCCAACTGAATGCTGAAATAAGTTGTTGAAGTAAGTAAGACACATACTCATTGTGACAGAACTTGCTGTTTTGTTTAATTTTTTGTTAAATATTTGATTTCTGGGTATCATCTTAGGTTGTTTATATGAGCTCTGCTTGGGGAAATAGCAGCAACCACTGCTAGTTATAAAGACAATTAGTGTGAAGGGAAGTCCCTTCCTTGGGAAAAAGGGGCAGACTCGAAGTGTGCTGTGTCACAAACCTGAATTTCTGAGGAATGCTGAAATCAGGAGGCTGAGATGGGAAGCTAGAAACCAGAGAGCCCCAAGGTTATAAGCCCAGGTGGTCCATATGGACTCCAGGAATCCTTCTTAACCTAAAGTATTGGCAAACTGACTGAGGCAATCTGCCTTCTCACAGTTCCACCCTTTTTAATCACCAAGCATGTCAATGAATATCCTGGGACCTTTGTTGGCCTCTGTTTCATAAACTGGGAATATCATAGGCATCTTTTCAGAATAATGCTTTTAAATACGTAAGATTTTGAAAGAAATAGATTCTGTTTAAATGAGGTTTTCAGATTATTTTTGATAAGCAAGTTCTCAAACCCTACTTTAAGAATGTCTGGACTCCATGAAATGTTTTTCTTGTAATGGTGACAAGCAAGATTTTTGGAGAGAGGGGCTAAATTGCATTGATGTGAACCTGTCTTAGCAAGGAATGTTGGAATATGGAGCAAATCCTTGCTAGTAGCATGGAGAACAGAACCAGTCTTTTCTTTGCCATTTTGGTTCAAAGATTTTGTTGAAAAGCATTCTATTCTTGTTTTTAAGACTTATTTACTTTATCCTCATGCCCATATAGTTTAAGCTTTCAACACATCCAACCAAATATTTTCAGAAAACTTTAACTTCAGGTCTCATGAGGAAGGTTGAGAAGGGATCTCTTCCTCATACCATGAACTCTTTGAGATAAGGGACTTTCTTTTGTCTTTCTTTGCATCCTTAGTGCTTAGCACAGTGCATGGCATGTAATAGTACTTAATAAATGCTTATTGGTAGATCTAACTTGGAAATACTGCCAACCCTGAACAAATTATTTCTTTGATGAGAATTTTTTTTCTTTAGCAAACCCCAGTATTGAGAAGTTATATCAGTGCAGGAGGTACCGCACTTCAGAGGAAGGCAGTTCCTCTGAAAGGGGCAGCAAGGGTTTGTGGGATGCCCTCAGTGTCTACCTTAGGGAAAGATGAACTCTGTTCTCCCTTCACCATACACAAACTGGGATTGAGCTTTGCCGCACTGAGCCTGAACAGGGCAAAAGTTTAACTGTTGCCAAGTAATCCAGAAAAAGTTGAAATAGGCCCAAATTTCTTGTTTTGGATTTGGGGCTCCTTCTCTGAGAAGAAATATCTCAGCAAGAGAAGAAGTCAGTTTTCTCCTTGAGTATGTACTGTGGAGGTTCAACTCTCTAGTAAAGATGATCCATTTTTGTTATTCAGATGAGAACTAGCCATATACCTTAATTAAATACCTTAATCAAATGCCTTTATTAGCATATTCATGAATTTACCACTTTTTTGACATTCATCTCTCATAATTTTATCAAATTGTACAATGTATTTGCTGCCCGAGAGTAATCTGATAATTAGAAGGTGGTTTAGTAAACTCTGAGATGATCAACTTTGCTTTTTTTTTTTTTCGTTTTTTTTTAGGCAATTGGGGTTAAGTGACTTGCCCAGGGTCACACAGCTAGTACGTGTCAAGTATTTGATCTGAGGCTGGATTTGAACTCAGGTCCTCCTGACTTCAGGGCCGGTGCTAGATAGAGCACTGCGCCACCTAGCTGCCCCGATGATCAGCTTTTCTTTGCTGCAGTTTGTAACCATAGAATTAGTTGCAGCAGATATTATAATTGCTTCAGTATATCTAATATTGAGATAAGTGATATGAGAACTAGCTTATCTTTGAATGAATTGTGACATGGTCACAACATGGTTACTTGAATCCTCCACCCACAGTCATGATTGGTTTTCCTGCATCCCTAATGGATGCCACAGACTGATGATGCTGGCAATTAAAACATCATCCCATCAATGAACATAACTAATTTCCATTGTTGAAAAAAATAAACTTTGTGGAAACACATATTGAACATTTTATGAGAATTGCTTATGGTTTATACTAATATATACATTTTTTTACTTTTCTTTGCCTGGTCCTCAGGTCCTCCTTTTCTACTGTGTTGTGAGTGAGGTGAGTGAGTGAGGGCAAACTGGATTTTAGTTTGGAGGGTTACGGTGAAAATGAAGGAAAAAAAAATCAGAATTCCAGGTTGAGAACCCAATAGTCTTTTCTATTTATGTCACTATGGAACTCAGTGAGATGCTTTCAGGCTCTGTTTCTGTGAAAGTGCAAAGGAGGTTTGGACTAAATGAGTTAGCTCAAAGCTTTTTTCCCTCCCTTCTTTCCTTCCATCTTTTATTTCTTCTTTATAAACAAACATGTGTTAGTTCTCCTCACTGTCTCCACTCAAATGATCAACAAAAAAGAAAGAAAAAGGAAACCTTCATAATAAACATGCATAACAAACTCCGGCAAAATCAAATCCCGTATTGCCTGTGTCCAAAAATGTATGTGTCATGTTTTCATTTTAAGTCAATCAGCTTTCTAGCCAGAGGTAGCTAATACGTTTTATCTTTAGCCCTCTGGACTGTTGATATACCATTGCATTGATAAGAACTCTGAAGTCTTTCAAAGTTCTTTTTAATGCCATAATAGAATGTTATTCTCCCAGTTCTGCTCACTTGGCTCTGTATCAGTCTATAGAGGTCTTGCTGGTTTCCACTCAAACTGGTGAGTCCACCATTTCTTTTTTTTTTAAATTTATTTATTTTTAGTTCTCAACATTCATTTCCATAAGATTTTGAGTTCCAAATTTTCAACCCATCTCACCCCTCCCCCCACCCCAAGATGGCATACATTCTGAATACCCCTTCTCCTAGTCTGCCCTCTGTTCTGTCTCTCTCCCCTCTTCTCTTATCCCCTTCCCCTTCTATTTTCCTGTAAGGCAGGATAGATTTCTGTACTCCATTTCCTATATTTCTTATTTCCCAGTTGCATGTGAAAACATTTTTTTTAAACATGTGTTTTTAAAACTTTGGGTTCCAAATTTTCCCCCTTCTTCCTTCCCCACCCACCCTCACTGAAATGGCAAGCAACTAAATATATATTATATATGTGCAGTTATGCAAAACACTTCCATAGTAGTCATGTTGTGAAAAACTAACTCTATTTCCCTTAATCTTATTCTGTCCCCCATTTATTCTGTTCTTTCTTTTGACCCTGTCCCTCCTCAGAAGTGTTTGCTTCTGATTACCTCCTCTCCCAATCTGCCCTCCCCTCTATCATCCTCCTGCTCTCTTGTCCCCTTCCCCCCTATTTTCCTGTAGGGTAAGATAGATTTCCATGCCCAATTGAGTGTGTATGTTATTCCCTCCTTAAGCCAAATCTGATGAGAATAAAATTCACCCATTCCCTCTCACCTTCCCCCGTTTCCCCTTCACTGTAAGAGCCTTTTCTTCTCTGTTTTTATGAGATAATTTACCCCATTCTACCTCTCCCTTTCTCCTTCTCCTAGTATAATCCTCTCTCACCCCTTAATTTTATTCTCCAGATATCACCCCTTCATCTTCAACTCACCCTGTGCCCTTGATCGATCTATCTATCTGTCTGTCTATCTATCTATCTATCTATCATCTATCTATCTATCTATCTATCTATCTATCTATCTATCTATCTATCTATATACACAGACATATAATTCTTTCCCTCCAACTACCTTAATACTGCCAAAGGTCTCATGAGTAACAAATATCAAATTTCCATGCAGGAATGTAAACAGTTCAACCTTGATAAGTCTCTTATGATTTCTCTTTCCTGTTTACCTCTTCATCTTCCACTAAAGTCACATTTTCTATTCAGCTCTGGTCTTTTCATCAAGAATGCTTGAAAGTCCTCTTTTTCACTGAATGACCATTTTTTCCCCTGAAGGATTATATTCAGTTTTGCTGGGTAGGTGATTCTTGGTTGTAATCCTATCTCCTTTGCCCTCCGGAATATTATATTCCATGCCCTTCAGTCCCTTAATGTAGAAGCTGCTAAATCTTGTGTTATCCTGATTGTGTTTCCACAATACTTGAATTGTTTCTTTCTGGCTGCTTGCAATATTTTCTCCTTGACCTGGGAACTCTGGAATTTGGCTACAATATTCCTAGGAGTTTTCCTTTGGGGATCTCTTTCAGGAGGAGATTGGCGGATTCTTTCAATTTCTATTTTGCCCTCTGGTTCTAAAATATCAGGACAGTTTTCCTTGATAATTTCTTGAAAGATGATGTCTAGGCTGTTTTTTTAATCATGGCTTTCAGATAGTCCAATAATTTTTAAATTCTCTCTCCTGGATCTATTTTCCAGGTCAGTTGTTTTTCCAATGAGATATTTCACATTGTTTTCTAATTTTTCATTCTTTTGGATTTGTTTTACAGTGTCTTCATTTCTCATAAAGTCACTAACTTCCAATTGCGCTATTCTAATTTTTAAGGAAGTATTTTCTTCAGTAAGCTTTTGGACTTCCTTTTCCATTTGGCTAATTTTGCTTTTTAGAGCATTTTTCTCCTCATTGGCTTTTTTGACCTCTTTTGCCATTTGGGTTAGGCTATTTTTCAGGTGTTATTTTCTTCAGTATTTTTTTGGGTCTCCTTTAGCAAGCTGTTGACTTGTTTTTCATGATTTTCTTGCATTTCTTTTCCCAGTTTTTTCTCTGCTTCTCTTACTTGCTTCTCAAAATCTTTTTTGATCTCTTCCAAGGCCTGTGACTGATTCATATTTTTCTTGGAGGCTTTGGATGTAGGAGCATTGACTGTGTTGTCTTCTTCTGGTTGTATGTTTTGATCTTCTTTGTTACCAAAAAAAAAAAAGGATTCTTTTTGTGAGGTTTGCTTATGATCCCAGCCAATTACTTGAGTTACAAACTGTTTGTTAAGGTAGAGGTCTGCTTCCAATGTGGAGAATGTACTGTCCCAAGCTTTGGGGATTTTGTGCAACTGTTTTCAGAGATACTTCTAGGGACCTGAAAATTTTCAGTTCTTCCAAGGTGGTATGATAAGGGGCGAGGTGTTTATTCCTTTCCTGGCCTGTGCTCTGGTCTATGAGTGACCACAAGCACTCTTTTCTGTCTTGGAACTGTGAGGAGGATTTCCTGTCCACCACCACTACATGCTCCACCATGCTAGCACCCTTCCTCACCCCAGGACCACCACCCAGAACTGTGACCCAGATCCAAGCATGGGCAAAGCAAGAGGATCCTGCACCAGCAAAGAGATCCCTGCAGTCCCCCTCTGATCAGCCACTTGATTCCCCCTCAGTCTGTGGGCTGGAAGCTCAGCAAGCAGCCACTGCCTGGGGCCAAGCTCGGGAACTGGGGTGGGGACCTAGCTTCTCTCTCACCGCAGAAACAGACTTTCCCACTGGCCTTCTAAGTTATCTTTGGCATTCGTGGGTTGAGAGGTCTGGAAACTGCCTGTGATTCAGTCCTCTGATGCTTGCTCCAGGTTCGCTGCGGCCTGCGCACCCACATCGATCTGAGCTCCTCTCCCAGCCCAGCGTGATATACCTTTCTGATCAACCATCCAGGCTGTCTTGGGCTGGAAATTTGTTTCACTCTGTCTTTTTGTGGGTTCTACTGCTCTAGAATTTGTTTAGAGCCATTTTTTATAGGTATTTGGAGGGGTTTGGGGGGAGAGCTCAAGCAAGTCACTGCTTTCACTCCACCATCTTGGCTCTGCTGAGTTCATCATTTCTTATAGTACAGTGTTAAGCCACCTAATTCATATGCCATGATTTCTTTAGCCATTCTCCAATAGGTGGGCATGCCCTTAGTTTCCAGCATTTGGAAGCCAAGAAAATGTTGCTATAAATGTTTTTGCATATATGGGTCCCATTTCTCTTTTTTTGATCTCTTTAAGGTATAAACTTAGTAACTAGTATTTATATAGCACTTAGGTAGTAGTATAGCTGGGTCTAAGAGTATGTATAGTTTGGTAACTTTTTGGACATAGTTCCAAATTGCTTTCCAGAATGCCCAAACCAATTCACAGTTCCATCATTATTTGCCATTTTCCTTTTTTGTCATCTTGACCAGTCTGATGGGTGTGGTGGACAACCTCAGGATTGATTGAATTTGCATTTCTCTAATTACTAGTGATGTGGAGCATTTTTTCCTATTTGGAGCAGTTTTTTTTTTCCCTTTGAAAACTACCTGTTCATATCCTTTGACCATTTTACTATTGGGGAATGGCTCTTGGTTTTATAAATTTGAATTATTTCCTTACATATCTTGGATATGAGACCTTTATCAGAGAACTGTTTTTTCTCGGTTACCTATTTTCTGATTTTAACTACTTTAGATTTGTTTGTGTAAAACTTTAAATTTTATATAGTCATTTTCTTCTTGTGTTATTCTTTCTATTATTTAGTCATGAATTCTTCCTTTATCCATGGATCTGAAAGATAATTTCATTCTTGTTCTTCTAATTTTTTTATGATGTGATCTTTTATATCTTGGTCATATATTAATTTGAAATTTATCTTGACATACAGCGTGATATATTGATCTATACGTAAATTCTGTTAAACCACTTTTGTGTTTTCTTAGTGGTCGAGTCTACTTATGTCAAGATTGTCTCTCCTTGACCTGTTTTCTAGATCAATTGTTTTTTTTTTAATCAGATATGTTATAGTTTTTTTTTTCTATTTCTATTTTCTGTTTTTTTTTCTATTTTCTTTTAATTTTGTTCTAATATTTCTTGTCATCTCTTAGAGTCATTGATTTCTGTTTGGTCTATTCGGTTTTCAGAGAATCTCTTACTTGAGTAAGGTTTGTACTTGGTCTTCTGATCTATTAATTTTCCTTCCAGTTCTTTCCTCCAGAGCTTTTATTTAAAATTTTTTTTGTCTTTTGCTTCATTTCTTCTAGGTATTTTTATAGTCCTTGTGGATTTTTTTCCCTTTAAGTTATTGTTTGCATTTGTTACAGAACTACCTCTTCTTTTGAGGGATCTCTAGATTTACAGTAATTTTTTATATTTGTTTTTTTAATTTTCCTTGATTTATTCATCTCTCCAACTTGAGTTCCTGAATTAGGACTTTATTTGTTACAAGGTCAGGCTCTGCCCTCATGATGTACTTTTGGCTTGAGTGGTAGGCCCCACTTGTTCTTGCAGGCTTCTTTGGCTTTTTGAGCTGAACTCTACCTTCTAGGGCTAAATTTCCCTGGATTTTTGAGATTCAGAATTCTGGCTCTTCAGAGCCCTCTCTGCCGTCTAGGGACTTCAGAGCCCCTATTTTTCTGGGATGTTCCTGCCTGTCCCTGTCTGAGTGCTGCCATGCTGCTTTGGTCAGTGCTGTTTCCTAGGTCCCCAATATGGGGCTTTCTGACCTCCCTGAGGTTTCCCTTGGGGTCCTTCTGCCCTTTCTGATCAATGACACAGAACTTCAAAGGCTACATGTATGTGTATCTCATCTGTTGATGGTTGCACTGGCTTGTTCTGGTTCTGGCTTTGCTGGCCAACCCCCTTTCCCATTACCCATGGGCATCTTGTTCAGTTTTTTTTTTTTTTTACAATTCTGGAAAAGAAGATATCACTTATTGTAGTTTCTCATTGGATATCCTGATCAGGTTTGATCTGGTGTGAATTTCAGGTCTGTGCTGGACTAGATATGTGGGAAATGGGCAGTCGGCCCATTTAGAAACTTGCAGCCTATCTAGCCGCTGCTATGAAGCCTCATCCATCACTTTGTCTCTGGGATCTCTCTCTGGGAAAGTGAGTGAAAAGGACTAAGTCTGTTAAAAAAACAAGCAAACAAAAAACCCAACCAAACAGAAAACTCTAGGGATAGTTTTTCAAAGGATCGAAAAGAATTTAGCAATGAAAGCTAGAGCATGAAATATAAAAAAAGAAAATTATGGTATCCTCTCAACACCCTCATGGAAATGTGGTATATTGGGTAAGACATTAAGCTGGACTTCCCTTCCCTGACATCTAACTCTGTTTCCTGGCCAAGTCACTTAAGCTTCTGAGCCTCAGTTTCTTCATCTCTAAAATGAGATAATAGCAATTAATGACTTTTATGCAGTCCTTGAAGCATATAGGTGAAAGGCTCTGTTAATCTTAAAGTGTAATTGTTATTCGCTATTATTATTCCATTCTTTTTATCTTCATGCTCATTGTACTGGGTCAAGTTGCTATTCTGCCTAGTATTCCATGTTTCGTGTCTAGCAGTAGAGTTAGGCTGATGGGATGCAGACTCCATCATAGGCATCTTCAGGGCAAATCCATAGATGGCATGATCGGGATCACATCTATTCCATCCTGTTCCCACATTGTTTTCTTTTAAACATATACATTTCTATCTTTTGTTTTTACAGGCACTTTTTGTTCATAGTATTTTATTATGCAGCCTATGTATCTTAGAAATAATGATTTAAAAATGCCAATAGTATCTTCTTTAAATCCTGTGCACTTAACGTATTATTTTTTTCAGTTAGTATTCCTCATTCATTCCAAATAACACTAATATCAGTAGCAGTTCTATTCCTTTGTTCTTTTAGTAGTAAAAAGATGCAATATATTTCCACCATTCCTCTTTGGCAGTGTGGTTCAGTGCCTGAATTTTAGTTCAGAACAACAGCACTGAGCAGCGATAACTTATATTGAAAATAATGGGGTATATTGTAACATAAATGTATTTTGTTGTATTTTTCTTTCTCTTTTGGTTTATTAATCTGTCCTTCCCACTACCCCCTGACCCGCCCTGGGCAAATAAAACCTTCACTATCCAGCTGCATAGTCAGGCAAAATAAATTCTTATGCCATTGATGGCCAAAAATATTGTCTCTTTCTGCATCTTAAATTCATCACCTCTGTCTCAGGTGATGAGTGACACACATCATCATCCTCCTTTTGGGCTCATGGTTTGTCATGTCATTAATCAGAGTTCTAAAGTCTTTCAAAGTTGCTATTCTCTATGGTGTTGTTATCTTTGTTTATATTGGTCTCCTAGTTCTTCTCACTTGGTTCTGTACCAGTTCATAGAGCTCTTCTGAGTGTCTTCATAACTGTACATTTCATCATTTCATTATTCTGTCATATTCATATTCTGAAATTTGTTTAGCCATTCCCCAAGTGGAAGACACATCCTTAGTGTTTAACTGATAACAATTAATTAATAACAATTGTTATCCATCACATAAAGGGTTGCTATAACCATTTTGTACATATGGCTTCTTTTCCTCTTTCTTTGATTTCTTTGGGGTATAAGCCTAGTAGTAGTATAGCCGGGTCAAAAGGAATGCATAGCTTAGTAACTTTGGGGGCATACTGTAGTTCCAAACTGCTTGGCAGAATGATTGGACCAACTGACAGCGCCACCAAAAATATATCTATGTGTCTATTTTCCCACAGTCCCTCCAGCGTTTGTCATTTTCTTCTTTTATCATCTCTGCCAGTCTGATGGGTGTGAGATAGATAGAACCTCAGGGTTGTTTGAATTTGCATTTCTCTTTAGTGATTTGGAGCACTTTTCATATACTTATTGATAGGTTGGATTTCCTCACCTGAAAACTCCCTTTTAGTATCCTTTGACCATTTATCTTGGGACATGACTCTCAGTCTTACACGTTTTAATCAGTTCCTTATCAGTCTTGAATAGGAAGACTTTATCAGAAATGTTCCTTCTAATTACTTGTTTCTTTTTAAATTTTAACTACATCAGATTTATTTGTGCAAAACTTCAAACATTTTATATAATCAAGATTATTTATTTTCTGTGCATGAGTGAACCTCTCTATCCCTTGTTTGGTCATGAACTCTTCCCCTTTCCAGAGATCTCAAGGGTCATTTCATCCTTCCTCCTTGTACTTGCTTTTGATAGCACCTTTTGTATCTAAGCCGTGTATCTACTTGAAGCTTAATTAGACGTACTGGGTGAGGTATTAGTATCAACCTGATTTCTGCCAGATGGCTGGCCAGTTTTTCCAGTAGTTTTGTCATGTGGTGAGTCCTTCCCCCAGTTACTTTGGCCTTTGGATTTATCAAATACTATGCTGCTATGTTTACTTGTTCCTGTATGTTATACACCTAATCTGTTGTTGTTGTTCAGTTGTTTCAGTTGTGTCTGACTCTTTGTGGCCCTATTTGGGGTTTTCTTGGCAGAGATACTACAGTGGTTTGCCATCTCCTTCTTCAGCTCATTGGAGGAAACCGAGGCAAACAGGGTGAAGTGACCTTGCCGGGGTCACATAACTAGTGTCTGCAGCCAAATTTGAACTCAGGTCTTCCTGACTCCAGGTCCAGCATTCTATCCACTGTACCATCTAACTGCCCACACCTAATCTATACCATTGATTAATATTTCTAAAAATCAATACCAAATTGTTTAATTGATTATTAGTGATTCATCATATAGTTAGAGATCTGCTGTTGATAGACCACTTTCTTTTCTACTTTTTTCCTTATTACACTTGAGATTTTTGACATTTTGTTTTTTTATATGAATTTCATTATTTTTTTCTAGCTCTAAAACATATCCTTTTTGGAATTTGATTGGCACAGTATATTAATTTTAGGTAGTACAGTCATTTTAATTGTATTAACTTGACCCATTCATGAACAGTTAATGTTTCTTCTAGTTGTTTAGGTCCAGTTTTATTTATGCAAAGAGTGGCTCATAGTTAGATTCATATAGTCCCTGGATGAATCTTGATAGATACTTCCAAATATTTGATGGTTTTTTTAGTTATTTTCAGTAGAATTTCTCTTTTTACCTCTTCTTGCTGGGCTTTGTTGGGTATATAATAATAATAACTGACATTTACATAGTATTTACTAAGTGCCAGGCACTGTGCTAAGTGCTCTACGATGATCTCATTTGACCCTCACAACAGCCCTGGGAGGCAGGTGCTGTTATTATCTTCATTTTACAGATGAGGAAAACGAGGCAGATGCTGGTTAAGTGACTTGCCCAGAGTCACACCATTAGTAAGTGTGTCAGACAGAATTCTTTGTGTGTCAGACACAACTCTGTCTGCTGTGTCACCTTGTTGCCCCTATGTGTATCTATATATCTGTATTTATATACACACACACAGATGCGTATGCATAGAGGAATACTGATGATGTCTGTGGATGTATTTTGTATCCTACAGCTTTACTGGTTATACATTATTTAAATTAATTTTCAGTTGCCTCTCTGAGGTTCTTTAATTACACAATTATACATCATCTGCAAAAAGTAATAATTTTATTTCCTCTTTATGTTTATTATCTCAGTTTCTTTTTCTTGTCTTATTGATATAGCTAGCATTTCTAAATAGCTGTGTTGGAAAGGCCTCTCACTTTTCCCTGTTACACACATTTGTTCCTAGATTTAGATAGATATCATTTACTATATTAAGGAAAGATTCATTTATTCCTATGATTTCTAGAGTTTTTAAATGAAAGGCAGGTGATAGATTGTGTCAGAAGCTTTTTTCATACTTATCGACATAATCATATGGTTTTATTATTTATATTATTAACATGCTTTATTATGTTTATAATCTTTATGTTGAACCAACCTCCTAGATAGTTTGATTTCTTTTGCTAAGGTTTGCATTTTTCTTTTTTATTTAATTTTCTTTTTTGACAGGAAATAGAATAATCATTATTCTCAAAATATGGAGAACTGGAAGGGAAACTTCCATGTAGTTTGGATGTTATTATGACCTGGCTAGTATTTTCACAGCCAGGAGATGCTACCTGCCATGTCAAATCTTGAGATAGCCTAAGAAAGGAAGACCTAAGGTCAAGCTCTGCTTCTAACACAGACAGGCTGTGTGACTCTAGGCCAATTAAGCCCTCAGTGCCCCAGGCACATATGTAAGACTGAATTGCAGAATTGCAGAGCAGGTGATGATTTGCGGTTGAGAGATTACCTCATCTGGAGCTGCCCACTTTAATGAAATCATAAGTTTGGAAAAAAGAAAAAAAAACTTCATATGTAATATTATAATAACAATAATAACATATAATGTTATAACAACCCAAAACTTGTAATTTTCTTTTTTAAACACTAAATGGAAGTAGTATTTCTTTCATTTGTACATAATCTGGTGATGATGATGATGATGTCATCTAGTCCCTGACTTCAGTGCTGTTTAATTGCATGAAATAGTTGTCCATTTTAGGGGATTATTTCTGGTATGATCATGAGGTTGTCAAGTTGATATAACTTGGAATTTCGTGAAATCAGAATGACATATACTCAGTTTCAAAGAGTTATGTCTGGAGAGAAATTTCTTTCCACTGTCAGTGCCTTCCTTCTATTAAGACCCAGAATACATTCTATTGCCCTTGTGATAAAGTAGTGCCATCCCATTCTATTGAGCAGGTAGCAGCTTGTATTATAACAGAACTGGGAAGGGACTGTAGACATCCAGTCCTCAGTTTTTAGATGAGAAAACTGCATCAGAGATGGTAAGGTGACTTGCCCAATATCACTCAAGAAATCAAGTGATAGAACTAGTATTTAGACCCTGCTACTTTGACTCTAGACCCAGTATATTATCCAAGATACTAAATTTCAAAATACTTCTTGGTCCATATCTTCATTTTCCACGGCCTTGCAAATTATCTCCATATTTCTAAGGCTAAGGACCATGGTTAGGATCCAATTCTATATATGAAAATATAGGTAACAACACTCTTTGCAGGTAGAGGCTTTCCACCCCCCAGGTTCAATGGTTATGCAAATGAATTTGCTTGAAAATGCTAACTTTACTCCAATTATAACAAAAGACTTGTGTTGGGAAATGTAAATAAACTAAGTAATTATTTCCCAGTTGTATACATCAACTGAGTTGTCTGTAATAAAACATATTCAGTTGTTAACCATATTCAAGTAAAATAGATATTACACAAACATTATTCTCCACTAAGATGACTGGTTGCAATGAAATTGTATTTCTTAAAACAAAAACAAAGGAGGTTTCTAACGACTTTAATTTCACAAATTAATAGATTCATATCTTGGGTTCACATACTTTTTTTACTTTTGTCCAGTTATTCCATAGCATTCTGAAAGAATGAAATACTTTTTAAAATTTTAAACTGATTAGTATTTAACGTTACTTTGGAAGACTCCCTACATGTCTAACTAAATGTCGCAATCAAAATCAGTTACTTTTTGGTTGTTTCTTGATGTACACAAACCTTTTCTCTTTTTTTGTGAACCAGGAAAAAGTTAAATTCTTAAGTGCCAGTTTCTAAGTACCAGTTCTAAATTTTTTTCTCTCTCTTCACTCCAAAACTTCACTGACACCACCCCCAAACCTGCCTCTTTATAATCATTGAGATGACTTTCTCTAGTTGCAAAATAATAAACCTGTCATTGGGGGGGGGGGTGAATGCTCTCAATTCTCATAAAACAAATTTTAAAGAATGTTAACCCAAAACTTGCTAGAATATTTCAATATTTATGAAAACATTCAAACCACAATTTAGGGATTCACAGTAGAGAATTCATATTTTAGTCCCAAATTCAGTTTCTAATTAGCTTACAACATAAAAACATCATATGGTCTACGGGAAAATATTCCTTTCTTGTCTGTCCTTCCCTCCATACTCCCCAAACCTGACCATAGTTCAGGAATGTAGAGGTAAAGAAAGAACCTTTTTTGAAAGCTTAATAACCTTCTCAGAGTGGTTTACATTCTTTTTTCCAGAAAAAGGTTAGTTAACAAGACTCATGGTGATAGATTTGGTGGCAAAGTTTTCTTCTAAGCTCTGTGCATACACTTACACACACACAGACTGTGAGAGACACACAAACACAGGCACAGAAAAACACACAGACAGTTATGAGACAGTGGCCCAAATATTCCTTTACTAATGACGCTTTCAGTTACTAGCCTTTTGAATATTTACTCCTTGCCTGATAATAAGCACAACTCGTAAGCATGTTGCTATTCTGTTTCGTCCTTACTAGATGTCTCCAGAGGCCATATTATCTTACATACACACAAATACACACAGGCTAAGGAATTATTACCCTTCAGAACTTCACCTGTCTTGTTTCCTGCATACCCTAATTCCAATACTTCCTTTACCAATTATATCCCATTCCTTTCTGAGTTTTTTTCTTTCCCTGTCTCTCTCTTCTCTGCCTTCTGATATGTCTAGATGGGAGGGGAGAGGTAGGGAGGGAGGGAGGAAGCGAGAAAGAGAGAGAGAGAGAGAGAGAGAGAGAGAGAGAGAGAGAGAGAGAGAGAGAGAGAGAGAGAGAGAGAGAGAGAAACTCTTCCAGTTTTCTTTTCCCCTATACCATCCTCTGTCTTTCCAAAAAACATTCCTAGTCACCTCTGTCTTTTATCTTGAGCTCATTCTGTTTTTTGTCCTGTAACAATAAGTGCAATTGCCATTTCAAAATCTCTCTTAACAGCACTGGAAGTCTCATGTTTGCCTAGAAGGCTATAAATTTTCCATCAAGTGGAATTTTCCATCTGGGCATCCCTGAACTCATGCAGCTGGCCACACCCAGGATTACCCCTGGCTGATGGGCCACCCTTCCTCCTAGGATGTGGGTGACCACCTTGAGGACTTCCCCCCATGGAAGCCTGTCTCCTGAGCCCAGGGCAGGCATCTAGCATGCATATGTGCCTTCCTCCAGGGATGTGGGTGAGCAGCTAAGGATTGCCCCCAAGGAAGGTCTCTCTCCCCAAGCCCATTTCCTTGTTATCCTGCTGACTGTGTCAATTGGAAGGACACAAACCATCCAAAGGAACAATCTCAAGGTAATGGGAAGGTACTGAGATACCAAAGAAAAAAGCAGACCAAGTCAGCATGGCTATATATGTGTAGATTTATTGGGGTTGATTGGGTTAATTTTGGGGGAGTTTATTCAAAGACCCATTCTTGGCAGCAGGACAGTGGTAGATCTCTGCACCATCTTAGGCCAGGTTAGATATTATATAGAAACAGAACAAAAAAGGCATAGTGCCAGGGATGGTGCGGGGTCACATGCACGTTTTCCCATGGGATAGTTAGGCTCTTCTGCTGTTTACATTAAAGGTAGTTTGTATTATCTGTAGAGTCTTAGGTCCTGTTTTCATACTCTAGCTCCTACCATATATCCCCAAACTCCTGCATCAAATCCAGCAGGCAGGATAGGAGAATGTTGTATGGTCTGCCACAACTTTGTGACTGCAGGTGGGATGCACATTGCCAGATGAGTTAGGGTAGATTGTGTTTATGCCCAGCTGGGCTAATTCATTGTGGGTGGACCAACCCCTATGAAAACTGATCCACACCAGCAGGAGTAACCCAAATCCTGGTTTCCCATTAGCTCACAGTCAAAGGGGTTCATGCATGCACTAAACAAGGGTTTGAACTGAGATGATATCTAAGGTCTCTTCAAAATTTTAAGATTCTAGGCTAATTGGTTCAGTATATATTTATTTATAAATAGAAAGTCTTTGGTCTTTAATTTAGATTTTCTCTTTGTCTGTTTTTTCCTATGTCTTGGAGTTAGCCGTCTGTTGCTCAGACACAAGGACCCAAACACTTGGGGCAGTTTTCAGTAGAGTAAAACTTTTAGGGCTGAAGAAAAAATCTCATTATGCTATAATTCCAGGGTCCCTATGGGTCAATTCCAGTTTTCACTCCAGCTCGGATACACCTTCTGTTTATTTCATTGCTTTCTTATCATGCTATCTACAGGGGCTTTTCAGAATCTTTGCCATACTTGCCAAACTCCTTACTATTCTACTTTGCTTGGTCTCCTATCCTACAGACTTAGCTTCTCACTTAACAAAGAGATTGAGGTCATTTGTAGTGCAAATGACCTCTCAAGTTCCATTTGTTCCTCTTTGGAAATATTTTTGTTATCACCTCCTCCTCTCTGTCACTGCCCCTCTTCACTGTTCCAAGTCACATAACATCTCTAAGCCTCAGCTTCCTCAGTACATTGAGGGGGGCGTGGAGACCATACTGGATCATATTTTAAATCCCTGCCTGTGCTAAAGTTCTATGAAAATTTAAGACATAAATATATATATATATATATATACCTATCTATATCTATATCTATATCTATATCTATATCTTTCCTTTCCAAGGCAAACCTTCTACCTGTGCCTTCGGCCCATTCCCAAATGCTGAGTACCATTTATGGCTCTCTCAGTGGGTGAAAATGATTTTGAGGTATTGGATGGTTTGTGTTGCATTCAATTCACCAGTATATGGATAGTCAGTACCTTTCACTTCTTCTAATCCCAAGCCCTTATCTCTGAATGCAATACCTACTGTGGTAGCATTCCATATGCTTTAATATCCTGTTGCGTCTTTGACATAAGCACCCAATGAAACTGGGAGGGCATGTTTACATAAAACCATTTTCCAGCAGCTTCTGGCATTGTGGCTGGGGTAGTGACTAAAACTGTCACTTTTCCTCCTGATGTTTTGGTATCAGATAACCCAACAGTTCTGGAAAAGCTGGTTTGCTAGACCTGCATTCTGGTTTTGCCATATGAAATTTGCATCAAATTTGCCCTTCTTCTTATCTATCCTCCCCTTTTATCACTCTTCAAATGAGATATTTATAAAGTACTTAGCACAGTGCCTGGCACATAGGCACTTAATGCATGCTTGTTCCTTTCTTCCTTATGCCACTAATCTGATAGGATCTAACCATCTGTCTGAGGCAGACATGTATGTTTTGCTACATATACAGATACAAAGGAAAATCTAAGAGTGCTTCTTGGGAGATTTCATTCCTTCTTCAATCTAAGCAGATAATCATCTAACACATCAAATGCCATATATACGCTGCAGGAAAAGTGCAATTTGCCTGTTTCAAATGTCCTTCATTGGATCATAAATATAGAGCTGGAAGGGGCCTCTGAGGCCATCTTATCCAGTCCCCTCATTTTACAATGAAGAAACTGAGGCCTAAGGATATTCAATGACTTGCTCAGGGGTCACATGGGCAGTAAGCCTCAGAGGCCACATTCAAACCCAGAGCCAGCACCCATTCCATCATACCATGCTGCCTCCCTTGTGTGTCTTTATGTAAAAGAAAAAAAAAATAGGTTTGACCTTTTTAAAGAGCAAGTTCATTCATCAAGGGAAGCTATGGTGGGGAAACTAACCTGTCCCCATTTTCCTGTGCATATATTCCAAGGGGAGGGAACAGGAAAGAGAAGGGACAAGGGGATCAGCTACTAGTGGAATTTAGGGGAACCACTTGAAGGGTCTGAATGTAAGAAAGACTCAAAGCCAGAGGAAGCTGTATTCTCCAGGTGGTGACAAAATAAAGAAAGGAGACTTCGTGCCTCTTTGGATTTCAAGTCCATTTAAGTAAACCAACGTTTATTAAGTATTTGTCATCATGTATAAGTCTTTACATACAGAGGCAGATTTCAGAAACAACCCCTTCCCTCAAGGGTCTCACAATCTATTGGGGAAATAACATGTAAACACAGAAGTTGTAACACAAGATAACTTGAACAAACAGCAAACACTAATATCCTCTGGGTTTGGGAGAGTTAAAACTGGGGAGATCAGGAAAGGAATCTAATAGGTTGAAGTTAAGGAGGGAGGACATCTCAGGCAGAGGGGAAAGTCTGGGTTGAAAAGGAGAGACCATTAAGACACAGTTGCAACCTCCAGTAGAGAGAAGATCAAGTCAGAAGCTAGGGTGGTATCCTTATGCGTGGAGAGCAAGGGACCCATATAAGTAAGGGATCAGAAGGGTAGGACCACCAAACTTGACAACTGGTTACATGTGGGGAGGTGGGAAGGTGGAAGGAAGAGTGAGCCTGAAGTGCTGCAAACATAGTGGGACACTCAGGAGAAAGAGAAGAGAGAATTTGGAGGAGGAGGAGAAAGTAGAAATCAGAGGGAAAGAGTGATTTCTCTTGGATAAGGTGAACCTACAGAATCATGTGGATAGGATTTGATTTAGAAAAATTATTTTCTATAAATATTACAACAAAGGGAACCTGTGTTTATTTCCAATCGTATTCTTATGAACGAAAGCACCTCCTTCCCCTTTCTTTTTACTTGGAGCATTTTGACTTTCCATGGGTCAGGATATGAGACTTCAGGTTGGTTGACTGGGCAAACATCTTGGTACAGCCATCAAAGGGGCACGCGTAGGGGCGATCGCCAGTATGGATACGCATGTGCGTGCGTAAGTTGAAGTCCAGTGAGAAGCGCTTCTCACAACCTTTGTACTTGCACTGAAAGGGCTTCTCTCCCGTATGGACTAATTTATGGCGCTTTAGTTTGGAACTCTCAACGAAAGCCTTTCCGCATTCTGCGCAGACGTGACCCTTGGGCCCATGGGTATGCAGATGTTTCCGCAGGGCGGAGTTATCTCTGAACAGCTTGGGACAATCTTCATGAGGGCAAGGCAGCTTTTTCTCAACTTCATGAGGTGATTTATTTTGATGGATAAATTCAGCTAGTTGTTTGGGATCAGAGAGATTGATCAGAGTCAGTCCTCCAGGAGAGAGCGGCTTCTTGGTCGGATTCTCAGGCATCTCCAAAGCTAAAGCTTCTTCCGGGAGCTCCTGGTTTTCTCTCACGGTCTCAGAGATCACCTTGCTTTCCTCATCTGCGGCCCACATGGTGATGGCGAATTCTCCCTCCAGGGTCTTGAGTTGTTCTTGCTTCTGCTCCCAACTCTGAGGGCCTTCCTCTGAGCCATCATCAGAGCCTTGACCTCCGTCTGCTGCACTGCCGCCATTCCCTTCATCTACTGTGGGTTCACATAAAGAAAAGGAAGCAAAGACATAGATTAGCAATCCAAATAACTTTATGATTCTAGGCCTAAACTAGACCAGGCTCATGACTTAAAGGTTGATGGCGTAATGGTTTCTGAAGAAGAGAGCCACCTGAAGCCCTGCAGACAGGGGTGCACACGTTACTACCCTAAGTTAACTCAATTCAGTAAACATTTAGGCCTTATGGTGTGCCTAGAAGAGCTGTCATCTAGGGCAAGGGGAGTGGAGATTGACACACAGGCAGAAAATTGAGAGGACACATTCCCCCCACCATAAGTGACAGTACCCTAGGGGTGATTTCTTCTGATTTAGCCCATGCCATTACTCCCAAGTCCCTAGTTACAGTTCTGGGGCTAGGCACTGTGCTAGAGTCTGGGATAAAAAAAAAATGAAAATAGTCCTTACCCTCAAGCAGCTTACACTCTGCTACAATTGTAAATCAAAAGAAAACAAACAAAAACAATCCCCAGTTGTTTGGAAAGTTTTTGAGTCTCCCTTCTAGGAGGCAGTAGAGTAAGCTGAATATAGTGGACAGAAAGCCTTGGAGTCAGATAGGCCTGGGTTCCAACTCTGCCCTATTAGCTGGGAAGTCACTCATATTCTAATAACCTACTGCAAAGTACCAGGTACTTGGTTTTGGACATGTTGAGTTTGAGATGTGAGACTGGAGGTCAGAGAGTTTGGGGCAGGAAAGGTAGATTTGAGAATCATCGGTATAGAGGAGATGGGAGCTGATAAGATTACCAAGTGTAGTGTAATATAGAGGGAGAAGAGCAGGATGAGGATCTAGCAAAAGAGACAGAGAAGAAGCATTTGGGCTTGTATTTGTATTCCCAGCACTTCGCACAGAGCCTAGTATATAACATTGACTTCCCTGGTTTCCTTTAAATCCCCACGAAAATCTCACCTTTCACAGGAAGCCCTCCCTGACCCTTCTTATTCTAGTGTCTTTCCTTTGTTAATAACTTCCTATTTATCCTGTGTCTAACTTTTTTTTTTTTTGGGGTGACTTGCCCAGGGTCACACAACTAGTAAGTATCCCGGGTCTGAGACTGGATTTGAGCTCACATCCTCCTGACTCCAAGGCCAGAGCTCTATCCACTGCACCACTATAACTTCTTTATAAATATTTGTTTACTTGTTGTCTTCCCCGTTAGATTGTAAGCTTCCTGAGGGCAGGGATTGTCTTTTCCCTCTTTTTGTACCCCCAGAACTTGCACAGTGCCTGGCACATAGGAGATGCCTAATACATCTTTATTGACTGATTGATTGGCAAGTACTTAATGCTTTATAAGCATAAAATATAGGATTACAAAGGAAGCCATTTATATTGAAATAGTTATCAAAATATTAAAAAAAGCAAGTTCACTGACCCTAGGTTAAGAACTGCTGTTCTAGGCTATGTCTCTCATCATCCTCAGAAGAAGATTTAGGTTTGGAAGGGACCTTAAAGAACATTTAGTCCACCCCTCCTCCCATTTTACAGATCAGGAAACTGAGGTCCAGAGGGAAAGTAACTAGTACAAGGTCAAATGGACAGGAAGTAGCAGATGTAGGATTCTAACATAGGTCCTCTGACTCTAAATGCAGAGCTCATTCAAAAATATCTCCCTGCCTAATTCATTACAAATCAAAGTGAACAATGATCCAATGTCACTTTGGAAGAAAGTCTCCAGTGGAGTGTCAGAGAGCTGGATTGAACTGAATTCTGATATATGTATGTATTTGCATGTATGTGTGTATGTGGGTGTATATACATATGACACAGAGAGAGGAACCCATTAGCTATGTGACCCTGGGCAAGGCATTTAACCTCTCATTGTCTCAGCTTCCTCACCCGTAAAATGCTGCTGATACTTCCTAGGCATGTGAATATGGGCTAGTACCTTCACCACTCTGAGCCTCAGCCTTCTCACCCTTAAAATGGGGATAACAGCTGAAGCACCTACCCCATAGGGTTATTGTGAGATACACATGAGATACTGTCTGTAAAGTGCCTTGTAAACTTTTAACACATTCTAGAAATGAGTTATAATTAAGGATATGGGGAATTATAAAAAGGAAAAGATAAAAAAAGACCAAAATTCACCTTTTGAGATTTCTCATGCCTCAGAGTGACTGACATAATTCTAATTCCTGCTTTTTTGACCAGAAAGAATTATTGTTTTGAGTAATTGCCTTTCTTTGTATCCCCAGCTCTTAATGCAGTTCCAGGCACCTAACGAGTCCTTAATAACTGCTGCTTAACTGTTGTTAACCGACAAAACAAACTTCGGAGCACTGCAGTCAGGCTTTCCAGAAGAAGACTGGTAAATGCCCAGCCAGTGCACAAGGTCAGCTGCTGCTCCACGTGCCTACTCACCATGCACCCCAGGCCCTTCTGACAAATCATTAGTAGGAACCTTGGAGAGTTCTAGGCACAATTAAGGTGAAAAGTAGTGCATACACCGTGTGCTGGGCTGGAATAGCATCCTGGCCTTGTGCTTAGGTGAATAAGGAAAGCTGAACTGATAAAAGGTGAGAGGAAATTTCTACCTTTTGGTTTTAAGCAAATGGTATTTTTTCCCCCTTTAACTAAATAAATCAGGACCATCATGCCAATGTGAAAATTAATTTAAAAAAACACATTAGGTCAGGGAATGGAAGGAAAATCAATTTATGTGGATCTCTGCTTCCCTGTTACTTAAAACACTCTAAAAATTAAAAGGGCTATTATGTTCATTCCAGAAGGCACTCAAAATTCACCTCAGGAACTAAATGCAAAGGTGCCAGACATTCATCTTCTCCAAAGCATCAAATTGCTGCTGGTTTCATATCAGCTAGCTACACTATAACAAATGTGGTTTAAAAATAAGGAAACTCCCCCCCCCAAAAGGCTAAATGAGGGGGGAAACAGGTCCATATCTTCTGAAGAACTACTGGGGTTCAAATAAGTATCATAGAATTGTAGACACAAATATGAAAGGCATGTTGGCAAGCCAATTCAATTCAGTAAACGTTTATTAAGTGCCTACCAAGTGCCCGGCCCTGTGCTAAGTGCTGGGAATACAAAAAAGAAGGCAAAGTCAGTGCCTTCCTTCAAAGAGCTTGTAATCTAATGGGGGAGACAAGATGGAAACTAATACAAACAAAGCATGCTTTATACAGGCTAAATAGGAAATAATTAAAAGAGGGAAAACATTGACTTAATCAGGGTTAGGGAAGGCTTCCTGTACCTCCTTGTTTTGTACATGAGGAAAAACTGATGCCCAGGGAGAGTGACTTGCTCCAGGTCACGTGGATAAGAAATGGTAGTGCTAAGTGTCCAACCCAAGTCACTTGACTCCAAATCCAGGGTGCTCCCTATTGTACTATGCTGCCTCCACTGTAATCCACAAACTGCCCCCATTTTAGCTATGTGAACATGTTGAATAGGGTCCTGAACCTCTCCCAGCCTCAGTTTCTTCATCTGTATGATGGAGATAACAATAGCAGTAATAATATCTACCTCTCTGGGCTATTGTGAGGCTCTGAGTGGATGGATGGGGATTACTTCTAAGGTGTCAGCTAGTGCCAGAGATTTAGAGCTGGAAGGGAACTTGAAAATCATTTGCTATAGATGAGGGGACTGAAGCCCGACAAGAGTGATCCAGACACCCCACCCCCACCCTGGTCACCTAGTCAGTAAGTGGTCCAATGAGAATGCCAATCCAGGTTCTCTGATTCCCGATTTAGCCACTCTATCCTGAAGTCAGGAAGAGCCAAGTTCAAATTTGACAACTACAGGCTGTGTGACTATGAGCAAGGCATTTAATCTCTGTTTGCCCCAGTTTTCCCAGCTATAAAATAGGGCAGTTAGGTGACACAGTGCGTAAAGTGCTGGGCCTGGCATCAAGAAGACTCATCTTTCTGAGTTCAAATCTGGCCTCACTTATTAGCTGTGTGACCCTGAGCAAGTCACTTCACCCTGTTTGACTCAGTTTCCTCATCTGTAAAATGGGCTGGAGAAGGAAATGGCAAACCCCTCCAGTATCTCTGCCAAGGAAACCCCAAAAGGGGTCATAAAGAGTCGGAAATGGCTGAAAAACAACAGCGAAATAAGGATGATAATAGCACCTATTTCCCAGGGTGAATGTGGAAATCAAATGTGATAATATTTGTACAGCACCTGACTCGAAGTAGGCAGACAATCCTTCTTCCCTTTCTCCCTCTCTTCTTTCCAGGAGCTCCCCTCCACTGGAGTCTGGATTACTACTGGTCAGGTACACTGTAGGGAAAATTCAGTTTGGGTATGCGTCAGACTAGCTGGTAGCAATATACCGGGCGTTGGTGCCTCCAGCAGCTCAGTCTCAAGCCGGTCCCCAGCCTTGCTTACGGTGTGCTTGGTGTGGCGGGAGTTGTAGTAGTAAATGATAAAAACATGATCGCCAATATATATACACATTATATCTATATCTATATCTATATATACACACGCATATATATATACATACACACACATACACACGTATATATATACATACATACACACATACACACGCATATATATATATATATATATATATATATATATACATAACACATATACACACATATATATGTCGAAGGGTCTTCCATACATTTTCTCATTTTAGCCTCAGGGCGTGCTCTGCACTGGGGTAAGTGGAGGCCTAGACAAACATTTTCACCTGCATTGTTTTCAGGGTGATCTTAGATTACCTCGGGCTGATTTGGAGAAGCTAGCACCTGGGCTGAGGGAGTGAGCTTGTTTTTCCAACATGGCAGGAAGTGCCTGGGGTGGGGAAGCCCAAACTCTGTTACTTACTACTCATGACTGTAGGCAAGTGACGTCCTTTGCTGTGAAAATAAAGGGTTAGAGATGGTGGTGAAGACCAAGGCAGGAGGAGAACAAGAGGTGAAGGCTGGCAGTCAAGGCCCGAAAGACCCAAGTCATGGAGGCAGCTAAGTAGTGACCTAACTGGAAATGAAGGATCCAAGATGTCCTTCAGCTTCTTGGCCTGATTGGGTGCCAGCTTGTAACTTTGGGTTTTTCTTGGACTCTTCTTCCTCACCTCTCATGTCTATTCAGTTACCAGACCCTTCTGGTCCCACTTCATAGCCCCCTCTCACATCAACTCTCCCTCCTCTGCAATTATCCTTATTGATTTGGGCCTCATTTTCACCAACCCCAGATGTTAATAGTACTTGAACAGTTGTCCCTGCCTCTGTTTTCTTCAATCCAGCCTTACCAGACACAGTTTCTCGACACATTTCCTTATGCATAGATCAGGTCGGGTCACTCCTGTGCTCAAAAGTCTTCAGTGGCTTCCTGCTGCCTAGCCAGTAAAATTCAACTAACTTTGGCTTGTATTGAAGGCCATCTGGCACCATTCTACTGTTCTAATCTTCAATCTCTCTAATCAGCTTAGGTAAGACTGCATACTATAGCTACTTATGCATTTGTGTTGTCCCTGTGCTATATCTTACAGGCTACATGAAAGCAGAGATGGTCTAAGTTCAACTGTTTATCTTTTCTGAAGTCTAGCACAGTAGCTCTGTACACAGTGGTTGCTTAATAAAGGCAAGAGAGCATGTGTTTATAGCTTGGAAGGGACCTTTGGGATCACTGAGTCTGACCCCTTCATTTTACAGATGAGGTAACTGAGGCATAGAGAGGTGTAATGATTTGCCCAAGGTCACACAGGTAGAAGAGGGTCTTGAACATGGGTGGGTGGGGGGGACTTGATTCCAAATCCAATGTTCCTCATGTTTGTTTTTCAACTAGAAAATAAGGAAAATTGGCTGGAACTTTGATTTGATCATTGATCATTAGACTTGGAATGTCCCAAAGTTTTTCTATGCCCACCTATGAAGTGGGAGAATACTGTATCCAACCAGCCCATCCTCATTTATACAAGGAAGTCCATGGCTATGGATTGCTTTGAAAGGTGATTTGCAAAATTAAAAAAAAGTAATTCTTATATAGCTGATCCTAGTACATGTTTAGATCATGCTTCACTGTTTTTCTGCATGGGTTGGCAGATAGATTTTATAGGTTTCTGGCTAATTTCTATTCACTACAATACATTTTTTTTATCAGGGCATTTACTTAAAGGTACTGAGTGCCCTGGAGAGAAGTGTTGCAGTCAGGTATGAAGCAGGAGAACTCCCAAGAGGAAGGGATGTGCTTTGCAAAGCAGATGTGTAGCTGGAACTCTCCTTCTAGAGGACAGAAAGGGTTCTACCTGGCACTTCGGTGGCAAAGGGGGTCAATCAAGAAATAATTGACCCTAATTAGCATTCCCACAAGCTGTTTAATTTCTTTACCTGCAATTGAGTGACACTGGGGAAAGGTGGAAGAAAAATCTTCCCTGTTATTAAAAGCACCAAAGGAAACCAGATAAATCCTTCCCTGACCCAGCAGAATAAATACCAACCCACTGGCAGTCTACTGGAAGTGAGAATAAATATAGTGGCCCCAGTGGCATGGGGCCTTTGAAAAGTTATATTTGATGCAAAGAGCTGATCACTTACTTAGGAGATCAGAAGACTTGGCTTTGGGAGGCCACAGAAGGCAGGGAGGTGCATCTTAATTCACTTTTCTTGGCAAGGCTGCAAGTTTGGATTTCAGGCAGGCTTGGTGATAATCTGATCAAGAGCTTTCCTCTTTATTTCTAACATAGTTTAAGGTTAGCTCCCAAGTAGTGGGTTGGGTTTTTTTCCCCTGACACAGCAATAAATGAAGACTACCAAACTACTCAAACTCACCAGAAAGATGTGTCCAACCTCTGAGCCTTCTAAGAACAAATGCGACAGTGATAAGTAGAGAAGGGGCGTGCTCCAGCCAGCTCTGCCAGGCTCCTGAGAGCCAAGTTTCAGTATGAGCACTTGCATGTCCGGAACTGGCAAATGCCACAAGTCAGGGCTTGATTTATTATTTTGTGGATTGTCACTCTAAGACTTAAGGAAGTGACGCAGAAAATGTTAATGCAAATTAAACTTAGAAATGTGTTATGTGGGGCAGCTAGGTGGCGCTGCAGTAAATAGAGCACCAGTCCTAGAGAGGACCTGAGTTCAAATGCTGCATCAGACACTTGGCACTTATTAGTTGCATGATCCAGGTCAAGTCATTTAACCTTGATTGCCTCAAAAAAAAACCCAAACCAACAAAAATAACAAAAAAAAGGTGTTCTATGTAATCCACCCCCTGCTCCTTCACTAAGGACTGGTTGTTAAACTTTTACCAACACACCCCTGTAAGTATGACTGGTAATGAGAGTATCAGATTACTAAGCAAGCCCCTGAAGTGAGTGCTGAACTTTCTTCCCTTATTTTCTCCCAAGATCATCTCTTCCCCACCCTAATGACTATATTCTCCTCTAGGCCCCAGCTCCTGCTCATCCACTCCCATTTTCAGAAGACCTTGCCTTTTATCTATACAGTCAAGATCAAAAGTCATTTGGTGTTGTTCACTTTTATCTAGTTTTGTCTTGAGCTCAACATCTCCCTGGTGATCTTTCATACTGCCTCGAATGGGGTGGGGGGCTCCATCTTTCGATGTCCATCACTTCCCTTTCTGCCTTCCCTCCCAAAAGCCATAGCTCTTCCAGTTATCTTGTCCACCATTCTCATCGAACCTTCAGTGCCCCCTTATTAAAAGGGATTAGGGAAAGCTTCTTGAAGAAGGTGGGGTTTTAGCTAGGACCTGAAGCCAAGGGGTGAAAGTGAGGAGGGAGAACACTCCAGGCATCAGGGATGGACTTTGAAAATGCCCAGAGTTGGGAGATGGAGTGTCTTGGTTGAGAAATATGCAGGAGGCACTCCTCCAGTGTCACTGGATCATAGAAGACATGAAGGAGAGTAAAGGAAATGGAAGCTGGAAAAGGAGCAAAGGTCCAGGTTTTGAGGGGTTTTTTTGAAGCCCAACAGAGGGTTGTATATTTGATTCTGGAAATAATAGTGAGCCCCTTGAGTTTGAGTAATGACAGGGAGGTGTGTGACACGGTCAGACAGACCTGAACTTTAGGAAGATCACTTTGGTAGGTGAGTGGAGAATGGATTGGAGGGGAGAGAGACTTTAGACAAGGAGACCAACCATTAGGCTGCTGCATTACTCCAGGCATGAAGGGATGAGGGCCTATACCCAGATGGTGGTAGTGTCATTTATGTGGTAGGGGGCATTTATGACAGATGTTGGGGAATGTGGAAATCAACAGGACTCAACAACAGATTGGATATGGGGGTGAGAGAGTTGAGGATGACACCTAAGTTGTGAGCCCCTGGGTCTGGAAGGATGGTAGTACCCTTGACAGTAATAGGGAAGAGTTAGGAAGAGGAGAAAGTGGGGGGAAAATAATGAGTTCACTTTAGGTATGGTGAGTTTAAGATAATAATCATAATAACAGCTAATATTTATATAGTGCTTACTATGTGCCTGGAACTGTGTGAAGCACTTCATTAGGTCATTTGATCCTAACGACAGCCATGGGAGGTGGGTGCTATTATTATTACCCCCATTTTACAGATGAGGAAACTGAGGTGCAGTAACTTTCCCAGTGTCACACAGCTGGTATTGGAGGTGGGATTTCAAGTAAGGTCTTCCTGACTCCGGGCCAGGAGCTCTATCCAGTATGTGTATTGAACATTCATTTTGAGATGTCCAATAGGCACCTGGAGATGTGACACTGGAGTATTGGAGAGAGGTTAGGGCTACATATTTAGATCTGATAATCATTTGCACAGAGATGCTAATTGAATCCATGGGAGCTAATGTGACCACCAAATGAAATAGTATAAAGGGAGAAAAGAAGAGGGCCCAGGATGGAGCCTGGGGGGCACCTCTCCTTATGGGTGGGTCCTGAATGAAGATCCAGCAAAGGAGATGAAAGGAGCTGTCCGACAGTCAGGAGAACCAGGAGAGAATAGTGCTGGGAATGCCTAGAGAGAAGGGAATACCCAGTAGGAGAGGCTGAGTGACAATGTCAAAAGTTGAAGAGACGTCAAGAAGGATGGAAATTGAGAAAAGGCCATTAGATTTAGTCATTAAGAGATTATTGGTACCTTTGGAAAGTACAGTTTCAGGAGAATGATGGGGTTAGAAGCAAGATTGCAGAGAGTTATGACAACTAGAGAAAAGGAAGTGAAGGCACTAATTACAGATGGCTTTTTCTCCAGGAGGAGAAATTTTGCATGATAACTAGCAGGGATGGATGGATCAAGCAAGAGTTTTTAAGGATGGAGGAGACAAGGGTGCATTTTTAATCAGAAGGAAAGTATCCAGGAGAAAGGAAGAAATGGAAGATTCCTGAGGGTGGGGATGATAGGGTAATATTCTGTGACAGAATGAGATCATATGTGGATGTAGAAGGGTCTTCTTGACAAGGAGAAGAGTCATCTGTTCACGTGAGATGGGTAAGAAGGAGAACATGGTAGAAGGCATCTGACTGATGTGAGTGAGATAGGGTGGGGACAACCTGGAGCTCTCTGTGAATGGCCCCAATTTTTTCAGTGGAAGGAAGAAAGGAAGTTTAAAAAAAAAAACATTTGAGTACCTACTATGTGTCAGGCACTATGCTAAGCATTTTACAATTATTAGCTCATTTGATCCTCTCAGCAACTCTGGGGTGCAGGTGCTATTAATATCCCCATTTTATTGTAGAGAAAACTGTAGTAGTCAGAAATTAAGTGACTTGCCCACAATCATACTATGACACTAGCTGCCTCAGTGAAATATGAGGCTAGGTTCTCAACTGAGAGGATGGGGGAGGGGGATCCATGGGAGGTTTGAAGAAGGATGAAAGATTTGGAAAAGTGTTGTGGTGAGTGAGATAGTGAATCCATTAGGGAGATGTAAAAGGATTGCTTTGACATAGTGAGGGCCCATTTGAGATTATATAACATAAATTGTAGTGGATCTAGTAGGTCTTTAGCTTTGTTCGGAAGAACCCAAATAGGACAGGAGGCAGCAGGTGGTGGGAGAGTAACCCAAGGCTGGGGCTTGGCCAGGTAAGACCAATGACAGGATAAGGTGGCAAGGGACTTGAGTAGGGTAAGTGTAGAGCTGAACTGGTTCACAAGGTCTGACATGATATTTAGATCTGAGAATCATTTGCATAAAAATGCTAATTGAATCCGTGGGAGCTGATGTGACCACCAAGTGAAATAGTATAAAGGGAGAAGAGAAGAGGGCTCAGGATGGAGCCTGGGGGACTTACAGCACTTCACTGAACATTCTTTTCTTTTCTCTTCTTTTTTTGGGGGGAGACAAACAGAGGTGAAGTGATTTGCTCAGGGTCACACAACTAGTAAGTATCTAAGGTTGGATTTGAACTTGGGTCTTACTCCAGGCCCTATGATCTATCCACTGTGCCACCTAGTTTCCCCACTGAACATTCTTACAGTGCCACATTTAGAGAGTTGCCTGTATTTATTGTTACTAATAATCTCAAACAAGAGTTGCCAGTCTTCACTGGGGGAGGGAGTTTGGTCTCTGAATGTTCACTACATAAATGAAATAATGGGTCTGGACCAAAAGAAACTCATGCAAGAAGGCTCTCGAAACGATTATTTTTTTTTCCATTTTTATAGTAAACTTGCTGTTTTCTGGCATGATTAAGGCTTGCTATTCTGGCTAATGAAAATCCAGCTATAGTGACATTCTAATTTTCAAAGACTGGGGATATGATACAGTCTACTTACCAACCCCTATCTCTCCCCGCCCCCAATTCCTCTCCTCTTCCCTGTATTCCTACTGCCCACCCCTACTTTCACAGCCTCTACTCCCTCTTCTTCCTTCTCTTATAGAGACAATGCTATTCTCTATAAAAGATTTTTTTTTTACATCAGACATCTCGAAATTGAACTTAAAATCTTTCATTGTACATGCATGTTCACATGCCCTGAGGCCAAATAGCATAGAATGTAATTATGAAAACTTATTAATTAAAACTAAGGTCATCTCTATTAGTAATTGGGAACCAGAGGGCCCTAGTCCCTGGAGGGCTTTACAAAAAAAAAATGCTCTAGAGCCGAAAGACCTTTATTTTTAGGTTAAGTCAAAAATGGAGGGAGCAGCTGGCCTAGCTGGGTCCCTCGAAGCCTTACAAATCCCTATTATTAGTCCACGCCTGTGTTTCCTCCTTACAAAAAGAAACACTTTTTAATGAGTGAGATGGCATTTGAAAGAAAAAAAGACATAGATTAAGTATTTCTTTGTAAGGGACAATGAATATGTTTCCCAGAATGTCATGTCACAGAGCAATACCAGCCTTGCTCATCTACTGCAATTTCTTGGTGTTAATTGGTGTCTGCAGAGCTGGACTGGTAATCTCATTTTCATTAATGACACTAATGCCCCATCTGTCAGGACCCCAATAACTGTAACTCTGGGTAATGGATATGGATCGAGGTAACTGGTAAAGACATTGCATGAACTAATTATAAATGGTGCTTATTGTACTGTCCTTTATATGCAATTTTCCCCTTTTGACCCAAATACTGTAAGGGGACCTCCTGAACTAGAAACATGAACTGAGAATGAAGAGTGACTAGTATCCTTATTTTCATGACAGTAGGGTAAGAAACAAAGATCTGGGGGGGGGGTTGTCCATTTGGCATCACCTTAACCATCATTTACAATTGGCCTTTCACTATTCAGACTCCGACTGAGAACTGAGGATCTCACACAATCAGGAAGAAGGCAGGATCCATTTCCTGTGCCCAGGCCTCAGGCAGGGCACTAGCATTTCCTATAGGCCGGACTGTAAATAGGGCAAGGCATAAGGGGCCAAAATGTAGAGAGTATTGGAAGTGCTTGTGAGGCACAGTGGTACAGAGGGAAGAATACCAGCTTTAGGCCTGCATTCAAAGCCCACCTCTGATGCTCACTACCTGTGTGACTTTGGGCATATAACTTAACCTTTCTGGGCCTCAGTTTCCTCATCTGTAAAAGAAGGGGGTTGGACTAGATGGTCTCTGAGTCCCCTTCTGGCTCTAAGGCTATGATATTGTACTGGTATTTTACTATGACTGTCTGAACTGACCTTAGTATACAGTTAACAAGATTGATTAGACATCCTAAGATGCTCCCAAATGGCTTCTTTCTCTAGCCAGATTCCAACTGAGCTGCTTCCCTGCCTGGCTCTTCATTGATCTCTCTTCTACCTTGAAGTATCTTGGGGTCGATTTCTACCGCCCCCCGCAACACAGGTCATTGGCTCACATTCTCTGCCCATTCCCCTCAACTGCTTTTGTCTTAAAGTTGATTGCAGGCCTGCTTTATGCTGCCTACCTCAGGCATGCTTTGTGCTACCCAAATCACCCAAGTTTCTAGGTATGGCTTTGCTTCTGTGTCTCTAAGTTCTACAAGGAGTGAACAGGCAGTGGCTCCCCTTGTAGTGACACAGTCTGAAGTGTGGCAAAAGCCCGGGGCTGGAGTTTGGCCTTTTGAAAGCTTTGCAGGGATTAGGAAACTGTCAACCAAAGTACAAAACCACCTGGCTGGCAGATGGTTTGGAACCAAAGGGCCCACTGGAGCCAAGAGCTCAAACCACTGGGGGTGGAAAGGGGACACTATTTGTCCAAGATCTTTACACGCATTATGGACTAATTCGTACCTTATTTAGGAGATCTTATTCAGGTCACATTTGCATGATGGCCCCTGAGGTATTACTCTGAGTAAAGGTTGTAACTCAAAGTGGGCAGTTGATAGATCTGTAGACATTTTGGTCTAGAGAAGGTAAGTAGATTTGCCAAAGGAACACAGAATCTTCAAATTGGAAAGACTCTGAGAAATCATCCAGGTAGACTTACTCATTACAATACAAGTCTCCTCTCCAGAAGTGGGCTTGTTCTCTTTCATAAAAATGCTCATGAGAAAAGATATTTATGTAAAGAATACTTTGCCCTAAAGCTGGACATTTCAAAGTGCAACAGTCATATGTTGTCTGATTGGGTAGGTTCAATTCAGTTTACATGGAAACTAGGTGGCTCAGTGGATAGAACTCTGGTATCAAAAAGACTTGACTACAAACACACAAACACTTCCTGGCTGTGTGACCCTGGGCAAGTCACTTAACTTGTCTTGCCTTGGTTTCATCCTGCAAAACGGGGATAATAATAGTACCTACCTCCCAGGATTGATGAGGATAAAATGAGATACTATCCATAAAGTGCTTAACACAGTGCCTTGGGCTTAGTCTCTGACAGTCTTTTTAGAAATACTGGGAGGGAGAGGTAGGGGAGGGAAGAAGGGAAAAGGGAGGGGCAAGAGGGAAGAAGGATGGAGGAAGGTGGAGAACAAAGAAGGATGGAGGAAAGCAGAAGAGAGATAAGAATAGAGGAAGGAGGAGGGGACAGCAAAGGATGAAGGAAGAAGAAAGATGGAAGGAGGGGAGGGGGAAGGGGCAAGAAGAAGAATGGGCAGGGAGGAGAGAAGAGGAAAGATAGAGAGGAGTGAGAGGGATTGAGAAAAGAGTTTGGAGGGAGAGTTAGGGCAATGGATAGAGCACAGGGCTTGGAACCAGGCAGACCCATCTTCCTGAGTTCAAATCTGGCCTCAGACACTTCCCAGTTGTGTGACCCTGGGCAAGTCACTTCACCCTGTTTGCCTCAGTTTCCTCATCTATAAAATGAGCTGGAGAAGGAAATGGCAAACCACTCCAGGATCTTTGCCAAGAAAACCCCAAATGAGGTCACAAAGAGTTGTATACAACTGAAATGACTCAACAACAAAAATGGAGGAAGAGAAGGGAGTGAGGGAAAAGGAGGGAGGGCAAAGAAGATAGGGTAAAGGATGAGGAGAGACAGGGCAAAGAGGGAGGGGGAGAAAGACAGAGGGAGAATGAAGAGGGGGGTGGGGGGAAAGAGCTAAACTAGAATGCATACTTTTGAGTGGTGCTCTCTCTTTCCCTCTGGCTAAGACTTGCAGGGGTGAGCTGGCCTTATCGGTGGGAATATCCCCAGTAGCCCTCCTATTGATCCCATTATTTTTTACTGCAAGTGATAAGCCCTAGACAAAAGAAATTTTGTGATCCAGAGCAAAAATAGGAAGTCTAATTCTCTTTTTCTTGTTGACAAACATGTCCTCAAACTCTTAGGCTTACTTTTTTTTTCTCAGAGCATGAGCCCAAATTCAACTTTCACCTTTTCCCCAGAGACTTTTCTCAAATGTGGCTTATCTTGGAGATACTTGGTGCTGGAAACTTATTAGTACCATACTTGCTGGATTATTCTTCTCTGTTTTCCAACTTATGAACCTTTAGCAGATCTGATTGGAGGAAAAATATTGTTCAGTTCTACCAATGCAGAGCAAAGTTGCTGTATGCCTCATTTTTTAGCTCTTTTTTGTTTGGGGAATTAGCATTTATTGCAAAAGAAATTGTCATTTTCTTTTCTCTTGTCTCCTCTTCCTGTTCTCTTTTTTTCTTTTCTTTTTCCTTTTTCTGTTTTTTTTTTTTTATTTTGGCTAGGCTAAGTGGAGCAGCTGGCTTTGGCAGGCAGCCTGAGTCCCTGGAGAAATCCTGAAAAGAGGCCTGCCTCGAATATTTTCTGTCTCTCAGGTTGTAAGGAAAATCTTGGAGAATGGTTCTCATGCTTTTTCTTGCTAGGGAATTCTCAGCTGTTTTTGTTTCACATAGTAGGCAAGCACTTGATTTAGTAAACCTGCACAGTAACTAATGATGATGTTCAATTTTTAGGAGAGAAAATCCTTTCCCATTAAGGCTTTTGTAAGAAGTCCTAAGATCATTTGGATAGAGAAACTCAGTGAAGATCATGGCCAACCTAAGCCATTCCCCACCACCCCCACCACTCCCATTTTAGATCCAAGAGATTTTATTAAAGTATTGTTCGTGTGTCAAGAGGGCAGAATTAAGGCATTTGTTGGTCTGTGGTAGGGGGATTGAGGGAGATTGCTGTTCATTTATGAGCAGTTTGAGATTGGTGGTGCCCATCTCTGAATTTTTCTGATCATGCACCCTCGTGAGTAAAATATTTTAAGCATGCATCCCATATATAAAAATTATATTCAAATGCAATTATGTACATCATTAGAATGTACAAAAATAGAAAATTAAAAGGGATGGCATGAAAAAATAGTTAAGATTTTTATTTTATTAACAGTGGAAAAGCCTTGTTCTCACAAAAGCATAATTAATTTAACTTTTCTTGCAAACAGTGCACCTAAATCAGCTTCATTATTTTGAAAATCTTGGTTAAATGCCTTCTGATAGAATTATTCAAAGGTCTGGTTCTAACTTCAGTTGATTGTGATTATTTGATTTTAATGGTGGTCATAGTTTATAAAGATAAATCAACAGAGATTTGGAGATGCCAAAGGAAAAAGTGCATCCTGGTAAGTGCTGACTAAATCATGATACTTATTTTTCAGTTCCATCCACCAAGTACTCAAAGGTCATGTTGAAATTCAGCTAGCAAATTTTCATCTTGCAGTTCTTGCAAACTGATCAGAAAGTGTTGCATTTTTCTATTTTTGACATATTGGTCTGAAATCTACTAAACCTCTGGGTTGGAAAAATCCATTTCCAAGCTTGTCTGCAAGTATGGGAGTTTTTGTAGGAGACTCGCATTGCTTGATCAACAAGAGTTCAGTTTTTTAATGGCTTGCTAATGGCTTTATTAGTCAATCAACAAGTATTTATTAAGTGCTTACTATTTAAGTGTTGGAGATACAAAGAAAAGGTGAAAACAGTCCTTGCCCTGAAGTGGCCTATATTCTAACAGAAGACACAACATTTATATAAATAAGTATATAACAGATAGATATGGAACAGGTAGAAGGAAAGGCAAATGGAGAGTCTGTGATGGACTTCATTCAGAATGTGCGTTTGAGCAAATCCTTGAAGGACACTAAGAGGCAAAGGTAAGAAAGGATTCCAGGGATTGAGGGACAGCCAATGCAAAGACGAGGAAATGGGAGATGAAACATCATGTGTGAGGAATGGCAAGCAGACCAGGATGGCTAGATCATAGAGAGTATAGAGGGAAGTAGTGGATAAGAAGATTGGAAAGCTAAGAAGGGGGCCAGGTTGGGAAGATCTCTTAAAGGACAGAGGAGTTTCTATCCAATACTGAAGGTGCTAGGGACCCCCTGGAGTTTGAGCAGTAGAGTAACATGGTTAGACTTGCATATTGGAAAACTCAATTTGGCAGCTGAGTGACAGGATGGATTAGAAAGGGGAGTGACTTGGAGGGACGAAAACAGGAAGCTACTGCAGTAGCCTAGGCGGAAGCTGATGAGGTTATGGACTAAGATGATGGCTGTGTGAGTAGAGAGAAATGGAAGAAATGTTGTAGAGATAGAAATGACAAAGTCTGGCAGCTACTTATCATCACTGTCTTAATCTCATAATGTGGCCCATGAGTGGCTTACACTAGGCATAGAAGGATCAACTCTGATTTTTTTTCTTTTTACATACCTTTGGTCACATTATTAGTATTATCTTCAATCTATGTTTTCTTTGCAGGGATATATAGGATGAGAGAGTGAAGAGTTGAGGATGAAGATGATGTTGGGAAGCTGTGGGACTAGAGGGACAGTAACTGAAAGGTAATGGAAGAGGGGTGGGCTTGAGGAGAAAGTTAGTAGTTTGGTACCTTTGGCATTTGAGATGCCTACGGGATATCCAGGTTAAAATATCCAGTAGGGGGGGACAGCTAGGTAGCGCAGTGGCTAGAGCACCTGGAGTCAGGAGGACCTGAGTTCAAATGCGGCCTCAGATATATAACATTCACTAGCTGTGTGACTCTGGGCAAGTCGTTTAACCCCAACTGCCTCACACACAAAAAGACTTGGGGGGAAAATATTCTGTAGGTATTATAGGACTGGTGTTCAAGATGAGAGACTAGAGTTGTACAGTGTACATAGAGATCTGAGATACATCTCCATGACCAGCTCACCAGGTGAGAGACTATAGAGTGTAGAAGACCAAGGATGGAGCACTGGGGGTTCAAGCACAGTTAACATTGATAAAGATTCAGCAAACAAGATTGAGATGGAGCAAACAGGGAAGAGGAGAGTGAGGAAAGAGTAGAGGCATGAAAACCCAGGATTGAGAGTAACCAGGAGAAAAAGGTGACTGGCAGTTTCAAATGTTGCAAACGGGTCAAGAAGGATGAGGACTGAGAAAAGGCCGTCAGATCTTGTAATCAAGAGATCATTGGTAACATTGGAGAGAGCAGTTTCAATTGAATGATGACATAAAAAGTCAGACTGCAGAGGGTTTACAGAAGAGAGGAAAAATGGATACTATCAATTAGCTCCAAATACAATATACAAATAAGGTGAGGTTCACTTGTGACCGAGAGTGGGTATAAAGCCTTACTTTCAAATCTTGGTAATTTTGAATATTTGTTTTAATCTCACAATGTAGCCAATGAATGGCTTATCCAGTGTTTCTTTTTTTTTTTTTTTTTTTTGGTTAGGCAATAAGGTTAAGTAACTTGCCCAGGGTCACACAGCTAGTGAGTGTTTTGGTCTGAGGTTGGATTTGAACTCAGGTCCTCCTGAGTCCAGGGCCAGTGCTCTATCCACTGTACCACCTAGCTGCCCCATATCCAGCGTTTCTTGAACTGTGGGTTACGACCCCATATGGGGTCATGACCCACAGTTTAAGAAGTTCTGAAGACATCCCAAGTAGAAAAAGTTTAAGAAACCCTGGTTTACACTAGCTATAGAAGGTTGTAGAGAGGATTCTCTCTGCTGTGTTGGATTGAAATATAGAGTAGCCATGGCCCAAAATGCTGTCTGCCACTGGCTTACATGAACTGAGGACAGCAGATGAGAATTCGCATCAAGGAATGGATTTTGCATAGACTCTCGTTCTTCGCAATGTATGCTTGGAGTTTATAAATTAATTGTTCCACACCTAAACTTTTGCTCTTTGGAGCTTCTGTTAGGAAAGATAAGGAGCCTACTTTTCTTTCCCTTCTCTCTTCCCCTCTCCCCTCCACCCCCAGATTTAGACTGAGAACAAGATCACTGCATAGGAGGAGAGCCGATGCATATTTGAGCAAGGGGTCAGAAAGTATATTACAGCCACATTGGACATGAAAAGGCTAAAGAATGTTCTGTACCTAGTCTCAAACATAAGACCCATGTTCAGCCATGCTAATACACAGCTCTTTGAGCCACTATTTCATTATTCTTACCCCAGTGGTAGGGGAGAATGCCAGAGGAAGAAGGGTAGGAGGGAGATAAAGTTATCATCCATCACCATCACCACCATCATGACCAGTTGTTTTTACAGCAATTTAAGGTTTCCAGTGTTTTACAAGTGTCATCTTATTTCAGCTTCACAACCCTATCAGAGAGGGACCCCCAGGTAGTAGTTTCACAGATGTGCAAACTGAGGCTCAGAGGGTCTGTGACTTTGCTTCCAGTCACTGAGCCAGGATGTGTCAGGGTGACATTCCTGACTGCCATCATGTCATATTGCTCTCTCCTTTAAAAGGATGATCTGCGTGAGCATGCTTATAGCATCATTAGGCCACACTCCCCAGGCAGTGGCTGCCCGTGCAATTTGGATGACTTCCATAAGGCACTAGACTGAATCAAAACACTCAAAAAATTCCAGGGGCTTAATGAAGAAATGCTCACCCGCACACAGAGCCTCAGCATCTTGGTCATCAATTATTTGTAACGGTTCAGTAAAGAAGGGCATGAGGGTACTTGCAACTGGAGAAAGAAAAACATAAGAGAACATCAGTGGATGAAACGATGTCCCTGTCTCAAATCTCACCCCACTCCAATCTATCCTCCTCCACACAGCTGCCCAAATGATGGTCCTATAGTGGTACATCTGACCATGTTTCTCCTTAATAAACTCCTGGGCTTCCCTATTGCTTCTAGGACTAAATATAAACTCTATTATTTGGCATTTCAAACCTTTTACAATCTCCTGACCTATCTTTTACTACACATTACTGCCCCTCATACATTATGTGGTCCAGTTAATCTAGACTTCTTACTATGCCTCACACATGGTCTTCAATTTCCTTTCTCTATGCCTTTGTATTGGCTGGCCCCCCACCTGTTAGATTCAGCCTGGGCACCACCTACAAGGAGCCTTTCTTGAGCCCCCTGACTGCTAGCCCTGCCCTCCCTCTCTGGCTCCCTATCACTTGGTATCCATTTAGTATGCATTTGTATATTGTCATTGGGCACATGTTGTCTCCCCGGTTACAATTTAAGCTCCTTGAAGGCAAGGACTCCCTTTGTCTTTGTGTCTCCCATACCTGGCATAGTGCCTGGCACAGAGTAGGTGCCTTATTACATTCTTTTTGATCAACTGATGGATCGCTGGAAGTGCCGGTGTTGAGCAAGTAATACTTGCCCTTTGTATGTGGCATCAAATATATGGTCCTTCCTTGTAGAACCAGGAGCAGTGCGGACTTATAGGATAAGTATAGTTAGGGAGGGGGAAGATAAGAGCTGCTGGAAAATTGTAGCAGATAAGAGTATAGATTCTGACTGCTGAGGGAGGGGATTCAGAGGATATGAGGCTTTGGGTCAAGTGCTTCTGTGTATACTCCAGGGGCTAGAAGGGCTTTGAAGTTAGCAATGAGCATTAAGTATGGCACCTCATCTGAGCCTTACAATGTGCTTGGGCAGCAGCTACTTGCAGACCTTATTCCTATTTCACAGATGAGGAAACCGAAGTAGAGAGAGGGAAGGTGACTTTGTTGTTATCACGTGGCTAGTAAGTGTCAGAGGTCTTATTTTATCCCAGAGAAAGGTCTCCTTGCCTTCCAAGTCTGGGCTGATACCCTCTCTCTCTCCAAAACTTTTTTTTTTACCTCTATGGTAAAACCTGTTCATTGGACACATTCTTCTGGGCAGATGCAGTCATGTCTCCCATCTACGTGGTATGTCTCACAGTAACTGAGGATGGCAAGTGCCAACCTTGACCCATGACACAAAGGTTAAAAATATGGGCTTCATAGGCTGTCTGCTTTAAGAAAAATAACAGTGTATGTCATTTGAGCTTGACAACATCCCTCTAAACTAGGTTCTTCAAATACTATCCCCATTTTATAGATGAGGAAACTGGATCTCAGGTTGTGACTTGCAAATGGTCACAAAGCTATAGAGTTTCAGAGGTCCAATTTGTACCCAGGTCTTTCTAACTGCATGCCCAGCATTCTGTTCATTTAGACCAAGGGTGGGGAACCTGCGGCCTTGAGGCCACATGTGGCCTTCTAGATCCTTAAGTGTGGCCTTTTGACAGTGGCCTCAAGGCCACAGGTTGCCCACCCCTGATTTAGACTATCTTTCTACCAAGTTTGGGTCACTTCACATGCAGTGATCACTGATGCCATTCAGATGACTCCAATATACAACTAGGCCATGAAGCAAAACCCTCAGAGACAAAAATTCAAAAGACTCAATGAAGAAATGTTCATATACCATCTTGTTCGTTGTTACTGGCTTCTAAAGAATGCACTGGTTCAAGAGCGTATATCGGTGCGCTTGTTTCTGTTAGAAGAAGGAAAAAGGGATCACCACATATGGACCACTGACACAGTCTTAGACAGTAGCTTTGTCTCCCAGCAGGAGCAGTGGGCATGTGGGGGAGGGGTCATACCTTCTGCACAGTTCTGAGTGGTATAATCTTGACAGTCACTCAATGCCGTTTCGAGAGCAGGTTGGTTTAGTAATTCGAGCGGGGCTTGGCGATCAGAAGAGAGAGAAAAAGAACCTTAATAAACAAATAGAAGCTAATGAAAGACATTCAGTCCCTTTCATAAGATAGTATGATAATGGTGTAAAGTAAGAGAGCTGGTCTTGAGATGGCTTCTGAGCTATTGCAGCTAGAGCAAAAAGAGAATCATTGAATGAGAGATTAGAATGGACCTCTGTCGGAGGCCATCGAGTTCAGCCTCTTCGCTTCCCAGAGAAGCTAACGTTGGAAAGGGCCTCATTGCTTCTTGCCTGAATGATTGCAGTGCCCTCCCAATGAAGTGACACATAGGACCCTAGACCTATTGGTTGGAAGGGACTCTCAAGTCCGACTAGTCCAATTCCTTCAACTCTCCCGTTTGCAAAAAACATTGACTTCTCTTCACTATTATCCTCTAATAATAGAGTCTATATTTTTGTTGATGATTTTTCAGCAACCCTCTTTCCTGTCCTCTCTTTCTTCTCTTCTCCCTTCCCCAATGAAATAAGGCAGATGAAGATACTGAGAGTCATTTGCCCAAGGACCCGCAGCTCATAAGTATCAGAGGTAGAATTTGAACCCAGGTTCTGGGGTTGCATTTGGTGCTTTTTCCATTGCATCATGCTGCCTCCTGTGCTCTTTTGCAAATCTCTTTAGGTCCCTCTCCAGTTTCATGCCATAAGCCTACTTGTTATGATGCTATCATGCATTTCCAATGATTCCCTTTTTGCATCAAACACCCAGGAGAGAAACATCTGAGAGGCTCAGGAATGAGATGCTCACCTTGAGGAAGTTCTTGCAAAGAATGTGTTTGCACTGTGCCAAGAGAATATATGGGTATATATGAGGCTGTCAGAAGACAAGGGACAAGAAACGTGAGCAGTAAATCAAAGAGCATTTATCAAGCCCCTGCTGTGTGCCAAGTACCATGTGCAAAAAAAGAGTATCTCACATTGCGTGGATTAATGTGGCCCCAAATGAGGAACTTTGTCATCCAGGAGGAGTTACAGACATTTGAGCTCATGACCTTTAAAAAAAATCAGTTTTATTGATACCTTTTCATTTTATACAGCATGTCCCAAAAGTCTTAGGGCAGTTTTAGGTTTTAAAGGCTTACAACTGCACTAAGATTTTGGAAACATCCTGTATTAATTGGTTCCAGGCATTTCCTTTACCTCCCACATTGGCCTGGAAATTGGACCCTCCCTCATAACAAAGAAACGCAGGGAAGTGAAGAGTCCTTGAGTTCAGGCACTGTTGGGGTTTTTTTGTCTTGATGTTCCCAGAGCCTAATGCAGTTGCTTAATGCATGCTTGCCAATTAAGCAAAAACCAACAAAAACCCAACAGATAAAGTAACCACATGTATACAACATTCAGCCCTCCTAGTTCCCTCCCCCTCTGCCAAGAGGGGAGAGGGAGTATTTTTCATCATCTGTTCTTTAGGACCATTATTAGTGTCTGAAATACTTAGAATGCAGCTTCTATTCAGTGATATTTTCATATATTCATATTACTGTAGTTTAAAAAGATCTATATTCTTCTACCTCTTTCGCTGTCTCTCCATCAGTTCATAAAAATGTTCCCATGCTGATCTACATCTAATTTCTACAAGCTGCTTTCTCATTTTCCCAGTAGTTCTTGTCAAAAAGAGAGGACTTTCCCTAGAAATTTTCTGTTCTTGGCTTTTTCAGATGCTAACCTGCCTTCTTCACTTGGTTCTGGTTTTTGAAGACCTATTGATCTATTTAGGCATTTTGTTTAAATGAGTACCAAATGGTTTTGATTATTATGACTTCATATTATGTTTTGATGTCTATTAATGCAATACCCCCTTTATCCCCCCCACTTTTTTCTGATTTCTAGATTCTATATCGTTTGCTTCTCTGAATACACTGTTGTTATTTTGTTCAGTTCTAAAAAGTATTTCCTTGGTCATTTGATTACTGTATTATTAAATGTATAAACTAATTTGGGTAATATTTTTATCATATTTGCATAGCCTGATCATGGTCACTTTATACTTTAGTTATTCATTTGCCTTGATTTCTGTAGTGTTTTGTAGTTACTAATGGAGAACGTGGGTGTGTCATTAAATAGAGCTTTAAGTTCCTTGACGGTAGAGACTTTCCCATTGTGTTGCTATCTCCAGTGTCTGGCACATAGCAGGCACTTAATAAATGCCTGATGATTTGTGTTTGTAGGAGGTTAACTCTCAGATAATGTATACATTCTGTCTTTACTCTGAATATTGTTTCTTTTATTGCTTGTTCTCTGGTTTTGTTGGTGGTACATTAAAATGCTGGTGATTTTTACAAATTTAACTTGTATTTTGCAACTATATTAAAGCTATTAACTGACTCAATTAGTTTCTTTCTTTGATTCTCTGGCATTTTCTAAGTGCACTCTTATTTTATCAACTACTGATATTTTTGTCTTTTGGCCAACGTTTAGGTCTTTGTTTTCATTTCTAGAATTATGACAAAAAGGAGTGAAGATGAGGATATTTCCTAGTTTTTCTGCAGTATATATTAATACTATCTCTGGGTTTTAGAGATGCTTTTGATTGCATTAAAGAAGGCCCATCCCTTCTGCATAGTTTTGTGGATTTCTTCTCCCTTGTTGGGAGACCAGGATCAGTTGGCCTTAGTGAATTTCTGGGATGGGGGAAGGAGTGAATTTAAAGAAGGGAGATGAGAAGGAAGAAGCAGTCACTGTGAAACTTTTTAACAAAAATATAATATTTCTTCCTGGGGTAGAGGATACGGGTATCAACCCAGGGATAGTCACCATGGGTCAGGGTCTCAAGCAAGTAGTCAGTCACATGAAAGCGGGAAGAGACTAATACCAAAAAGTCCATAAAGAGCCTTAGACATGATATTTCATTTGAGCTTTACAATAACCCTGGAAGATAAGTATTACAGGCATCATTGTCTTCATTTGACAGATGAGGAAACTGAGGTTTAGTGAGGTTAAAGGACTTTGCCCAGAGTCACATGGCTAGCAAAAATTACAGATGAAATTTGAAACAATGTCTTACCTCCCCATTTTGAAGGGGGAACTAGATGAACACTTTTCCAACATGATTGGGCCATGCTCCACATGCAAGGGTTGTTGGTGCAATTCAGACAATTTCCATACCTGCTGAGGCTATGAACCAAAACTGTTCCAGAGCATTGCTAGTGGATGGATAAAATACTCACCAACCGGCTGATTTTCCTTATCTTGAAGAGTTTGTGATTGCATTGCCCCAAATGAGTACAAGGGTGTGTAGGAGCCTGTTAGAGAAAGGAGAATCCCTTTAGATAGATTGAGAGATTGTGGCCCAGCCTCCCTCTGTCTGAGCTTGAATAAAGAGCTTCAGGCCACCGAGAGTTGCAGACATCTATGCCCGTATTTTTTGGAGGGCCCGGAAGCATTCTGCCTTCTTGTACCGTGGGATGGATATGGATGGTGGGTGTCATTAGAGAAGTTAGATGGGACAGCCAGTTGTCAGAGCATATTAGCAAACACAGAGTCACAGCAATGAACAGAGACTACAACCGCCAGGGTAGCGTATGAAGATGGTGCAATATCAGTGCTTAGAATCATTGGCAGTTTCTTATGCATGTACTTCATGGGTTGAAATGGTAGGACGTTAATAACTGGCATTCAGAGGAGGACTTGGAAATTTGAAAAAAAAAATTGCAGCAGCTTTATATACGTTGTCTCATTTGAGATAGGTACTATGGGTCATGTGATCCCCATTCCACAGATGGGGGCAGTGGGGCTCAGAGAGGTTTAATGACTTGCTCATAGTCTTATCTAGGAAGTATCAGAGGACAGATTTGTACCCAGGTCTTTTTGACTGCATGCTCAGCATTCTATCCACAATACCAGGCAGCGTCCCCACTTAGGACACCTTTTAAAAATGCTTGGAGTATATGGGGAATGGTCCACATGCAGTGGTCATACTGTGCTTCATGTGATTTCTATGCACTGCGAGGCCATTAATCCAAACCCTTAAAGAGAGGGTTAGTGGCTCAGTCAGGGCATCCTTACCTCCATTCAGAATGTCTTTTCCCTGTAAAGTATATGTTTGTATTGGGTCAGTGGTATACACAGGTACATATGTGGCTGTAAACAGAGAAAGAATAGCACATGGAAAAGAGGTTCACATTGCGCCAGCCCAGCCTTTCTTCTTCTACATGTACCAGAAGCTTTATTGCCCAGATGACGTTGAAGCTGCATCAACCTTTGTTTTTTTTTTTTAATCAACTTGATAGTCACTCATTTGGGGCCCAAGAGCAAGTCTCCTTCACCGCACTGTGGGACTGGACTAGAGGAGAAAGTAAATGCTGTCTTTACTTCCCAAGGTTAGAGGATAGAATCTGCAAAGTCTAACCAAGAAGCTTGACTTTGATTGCCAGAAAATTCTAAACCATATTATTAAAGGGATGGTTATTGAATCTCTAGAAAAGAAAGCAGTGATCACAAAAAAAACCAAATCATTATGACTTCATCAAGAACAGATCATGGCCAACTAAACTTATTTATTACTAATATGGTAAAATAAGGGGAAAGCTCCAAAGTATAGTCTGCCTAGATTTGAGCAAAGAGTTTGAAACGATATTTCACGTTATTCTGGTGGAGAAGATGGTGAGATGTGGGCTTCTCTAGTACAGTTAGATTCCGACTGATTGCCTGGAGTAGTCATTAATGTTTCCATGTCAACTTGGAAGAACTTCAGTAGTATGGCCTGGTCATCTGTGCTTAGCCCTATGCTATTATGTATTCTTATCAGTGACTCATTTAAAGGCACAGGAGGAGTACTTAACAGTTTGCAGATGCCGCAAAGCTAGAAGACATATCTACCTAGCATAACGGATGGCAGACTCAGGATATAGCCTGTCAAAATTTGTCTATGGGCTAGCAGAGTGAATGAATCAGAGTAACTGAGAGTTCCATGGTACTTGAGAGTCTGCAAAAAGCTTTGGCTCATTTGAGGATCCTCATTTGATGTTGTTCCTAAGGCTCATATTAGCCTCATTTTGCAGATGAGGACACTGAGGCTAAGAGAATTTAGGTGACCTGCCCATAGTCATAGCTAGGAAGTATCAGAGGAGACATTGGTCCCCAGATCTCCCTAGCTCAGTGTCCAGCATTCTCTCTGCAATGTCATGCCACCTCCCTTTTGAGGACATCTTTCCATCACAATTGAGCTACCATGTACCTGTAGTGGTCATAGACATAATTCACATGACTTCTATACATTGCTAAAGTTTGAATCAAAATCCTTAGAGCTGAGGTTTTTCACTTGGGTTCTGTGAATTTTCTTTTAAAAAGTATTTCAATAACACTTTAATATACTTGGTTTCCTTTGCAATTGTATATACTTTATGTTATGTAGTTAAGAACATAATTCTGAGAAAGGGTCCCTAAGCTTCACCAGCCTACCAACAGGTACAACCTGGCACAACAAAGGTAAAGAACCCTGCCTCAGAGAGAAAAATTCTAGTGGCTCCATGATGAAATCCTCACCTGTTTGCAGACTGTCCTTGTCTTGAATAGTAAATGTTTGTACTGGGTCAGTAGCAAATAAAGGTACGTATGTGGCTGTAAAAAGAGAGAAGGAAAAGCACATGGGAAAGATGGTCACATTGTACGGGGGCTGACGTAGTGTCTATTGTTCGACATGGAACAAAAGCTTCATCCCCCTCTCTCCGATGGAAACGGAGGGTCGTAGGCTTTGGATTTGGCACCACCTTAATGGTCATTAGGAGCAGTCTGGCTCTTTAGTCTGTGGGGTGGAGGCCTTAGAGGAGAGAGATGGGCTGGCAGACACATCTATTCTGAAACAGGACTCCCCAGACAAATACAGAAACACCAACTTCCAGGCTCGAAATTCAGATGATGCAAGTACTGAAGCTATGCATCAGAACCTAATTTCCTTTATCCTGCTTGGATGCTGGGGGCCAGGAAGATAACCCTGATAGCTGTCATTTACCTGGTGCTTAAAAGTTTGCTAAGGCTTTGCTCATGGTAAGTTTCAGACCCATGAGTTCTTGGGTATAAAGCTTCCACACTTTGTGTTTGGTGCCTTCCTACAACCCAGTGAGATAAGCACCACAGATTTTATCATTCCCATTACAGAGTTGAGGAAATTGAAACTGGGAGTTGAAGTGACTTGCCCAGGGTCACACCCGAGGCTATCTTCCAAATCACTGTCTTCCTGACTCCAAGCCCAGTATTCTATCCATTGTAGTTGACTCCTTTAATAAGCCCCCGCCAGTATAGGGAAACCTGGCCAGTGAACACCTCATTTTTGGTCACGTCCCCTGTACAGAGAAATGCACCTTTCTGTTCCACTTAGATAGCATAAGTGCCTTTCAGGATCTATGGCACTGGTGTTCATAACAGGTACTTTGTGTGCTAGCAGGGTTCGAGAATAAGTGATATTGACTTTATGCTTTCTCATGGGGTTACATCCTCCCTCTGACCCGTCCCGGCATCGTTAGCCTGTGCAAGTCACTGAAACTCTCAGCACCCTACGCAACCCTGAATGGGTTTAAAGGCAGTTATCTATACCAGTGAGGTCACAGGTCCTGTCTCTCTCCCTCATAACTCTGAGGTCCCTATTTTATCAAAGAGAAAAGTGGGGTCCAAAGAGGCTCAGTGATCACTTTCTTGGGGATTTTAGCAGATCTTATACATTCAATAAACATCTCAGATGGCTCCCAATAACCAGCATATGTGGTGCTCATCTCTCCCGCCAGCCCCATATCACCAGTGTCTGCTGGATACTTTCACCTGCCTATTCCACAAACATGAAATGCAGTAGGTTCCAACCAGAACTACTCGTCTTGTCTCCTAAACTCCACCCACCCTTCTCCTAACTTGCCTTGATATTTTTCAAAGACACCACCATCCTTTTAAGTCATCCAGGCTTCTAACCCTGGAGCCAACCTCAGCTCTCAGTCCTCCTTCACTCCCCACTTCCAATCAGCTGGCATCAATTCTACCTCCACGGCTTTTCTCCTGTTTGTCACATCTTTACTCAAATGGACATCCCCTCTCCCCATCCTAGCCCTCATCACCTCTCCCCCGATTATTGCAATAACTTCCTAATAGGTCTCCCTGCCTCTAGCCTCTTCCTCTCTCCAAACCATCCTCCACACACCTGCCCAACTGATACCTGTAAAGTGGGCATCTGTCCATTTCTCAAGGGACTTCAGGTTCTCTTTACTACTTTGTGGGAAAAATACACATTCCTCAGTTTGGCATCAGAAGCTCTTCCAAATCTGGCTCCAATGACTCTTTCCAGACTGATTTCACATTATGGCCATTCTCACTCAACATCAATGGCCCATTCTCATGCATCTCCCCCTCTCCCTCCCCTCAAGGGCCTCCTGGTGGCCCAGCCCTTCCCTGGCTTCAGTGCCTAGAGTGGAGGCCCCATGGCTTGGGACTGCTGGGAGCCAGAGCAGGAGTCGAATTTGCATAATCCATACTTCCCATCCTGCACTCTGTTTCAGCCAAAGTGGCCTGCTTGGTGCTCACCATACATGACCTTCCATCTTTTATCTCCATGCCTTTGCATAGACTGGCACTCATGGCTGAAATAAATGATGCTGCTTATAAAAGACCTTCCCTGATTGCATCCTGAAATTTCGTTGCATTTCTTTTACATATGCTTTGTATGTTTCCATTTAGGCACATGGGACATAGTACAGAGCAGGCACTAAAATCATTATTGAATTGGATGTGATTATTTTGCTCATGGTCATACAGCTAATAAATGTGGGGGTTGTGATCAGAACCCAAGTTTTCCAGAATCCAGGTCCAGTACTCTAGCCACGACAACATTCTGCCTGCCCACTAAGAAGGGGGGATGTGAGTGCACAGCCTCAATGGTCACTGGGCTGTACAATGCTGCCAGTGTGAGGCAGATGAGTCCCAGATGCTGCTGGACCGTGAAGCAAAACCCTTAGAGAGGAGCCGGCAAACAAATGCATTCTAAAGACAAACTCACCTACACTCGGATTGTCTTTGTCTTGGTAAGGTTGGATTTCCATTGTGCTGAAGGGATTTCCAGGTGCTCCTGCACCTGTGCCTAGGGGAAAGAGAGAGAACATCTCCTGGATGGATCACTGGCAGAGAGTGGTAGGCATCTGGGGACATGGGTTTTTTCAGATGACAGGAACTCAGAACTTTTCACCACGAGCCAACTCCCAAGCACGTTTTCCAGGGGCTCGAAGGGTCTGGCAAGAACAAGAGCTAGCTTTTCTATGTATAGTGCTTTAAAGATGGCAAAGGGTGTTACACAGGTCACCTCTTCTGAGCCTCACAACCAACTTGAGAAATAGTGACTTATAGGAATGATCCCCATTTTACAGACCAGCAAAGAGAAGCTAAAAGGCAAAGTTATCATCACATGACTAGTAAGTATCTGAGGCTGGGTTCTAACTCATGTTTTCCTGCTTCTGAGGCCAACACTTCATCTGCTATGCCAAGCTGCCATCCTAAGGTCATTTTTCTGTACAGGAAAACCTATTCATCAGGCACCTTGCTCTTGCCAGATGAAATCATGTACAGACTCAGATAACAGGGCAGCTAGGTGATGCTGGAGCCAGGAAGCTTCTTCTTCCTGACCTCAGACTTACTAGCTGTGTGACCCTGGGCAAGTCACTTCACCCTGTTTACCCTCAGTTTCCTCATCTGGAAAATGAGCTGGAGAAGGAAATACAAACCGTTCCAGTATCTCTGCCAAGAAAACCCCAATTGGGGTCGCAGGGAGCTGTCCAGGACTGAAATGACTGAACAACAATACTCAGATAACACAGGTGCCATCCTCAACCAGTGATCCAGATATTGTAAAAGGGTCTTTATCATAACAAGTTGAAAACTTCACTGGCTGAGATTCTGGTTACTGACGCTAATGTGGGGAAGATCTGGGTGTAGCCTCTTAGCATCAGGGAATCCAGCAAAACTGAGACCAGGATTAGGCCACCCAAGGACCAGGATCCAGTGAGGAATTCAGCTGCTGGGAGTTGGAGGGGATACATCAGGAAGACCAATGCCTTGCTATGCTTGGGAACTATTAACATGGTGTCAGGGAGTCCTTTGGTTTAAATCCTGCCTTTGTTAATTAGTAGTTGTATGTCCCTAGGCAAGTACCTTCACCTTTCGACCTCAGTTTCTGAAAAATGGGGATAATTGTAACTTCAGTATTACAGGCTGCTTGGCAGATAGCAGTCTGAGCAAATGACAGGAAGACCTGGGCAAGTCCTAGCCTTGATATATTCTCTGTGACTCTGGGAAAAATCACCTAACATCTCTGTGCCTCACAGGCCTCCTGAAGACTCGAGGGTACAGAATAGGTACTGATCAGTACTGTTAGACTAAGGTTCCTCACCAGGACTTTATTATATCAATGATATAAGTAAAAAAAACCCTATATCTGAAGGATATCATGAGGCTCAGACTTACTAATGATTATAAGGTATTTTGCAAACTCTAAAACATTTTACACAATCCATAAATTGTATAGGTATATATGTATATTTATGTGTTATATACATATTTATGTAGTGTACAGATGCACATTTATATGTACATGTTATTTATTTATGTGTATACATGTGTACATATATTTAGGTGTTTGTATGTGTATGTATACATATTTAGGCATTGTACACTTATACGTACATACATATTCGGTTGTATAGTTCTGTGTATATATATTTATGTGTACATGTGTTATATATATTTATATTTCTGTGCATATATACATATTTATGCACACACATGTATATTTATATATCTATTTCTGTGCATGTATACATGTGTGCCCACCTGTGTTTATGTGTATGTGTGTGCATATACATGTTTGTATATATGTGTATACATACCCATGGTCACACTTACATTGAATGTCACGCATGATACCTCCCTGCTTTCTTAGTGGGGCTCAGCCTATAGGGCAGGGGTGAGGGAGGGAGGATGCTAGAGCCAGCTCAAACAGTAAGAGAGAAAACTGTTAAACTTTCTCTGTGAGCATTTACATCTGGAAAATTGGCAAATGTTACAAATCAGGGAGTGATTTCTTGTTTTGTTGATTGTGTGGATGAGAAAGTGATGGAGAAAACGTTCATAACACAGATTAAATTTGAAGGTGTGTTCTGCTATTCCCTCCTCCTTCCTAGAGCCCTTTGTTAGCCATTTCCCAGTATGCCCCTGGTTAGAGGGATGTGGGGGTGGGGGAATCCAGGCACAGTATTCCAATTAGCTTGTGTCCCATTATCATCTCATTCATTTGAGTAATACGGAAATGACAGACAGAAAATGACAGGTTTAGAACCAGAGGGAGCCTTGGAAGTGACCTAGTCCAATCCTTTAATTTTATAGAGGAGGAAACTGAAGCCCAGAGCAGAAGTGACTTGCCCAAGGTCACATGGCTAGTCCTAAGTGACGGAGCTAGAATTCCAGGCTACTTCCTGTCCTATTACACCGTACTGCCTCCCTCATGGGATCGTAGGATCTGCAATCAGTGTGAGGGAGCAAATTGGGGGTCTGGGCACTGTAGGAAGAGTGTTTATTTCCTTATTGGTGAAATCTTCACTGAGTCAGGCCCAGTGATGGTTCAAATCCTGAGGCCCCAAAGCAGCTGGCCGCTATTTAAAGAGGCAAATAAAGAGTCTCATTAACAGAAGGACTTCAGTTCACCTCACTCAAGGGACAGTGACCTTGATGTGCAAAATTAAAGAGCAGGGCTTGACTCAGTTTTCTGTTTAATGCTCATGTGTTCCCAATAATTGTTCAAAAATGCCTTATTTAAAGAAAAAAACAAAACTAAGCCCTGGGCTGCAGTGATCACAGCTGTATTTAATTCCAATCTACCAGGATACTAGATCCCAGGAATGGGATCTTAGATGCTATCTAATCCAACCCTCTCACTTTATGGAGGCCCAGAGAGGTTAAGGGTGTTGCCCAGGGTCACATAGCAAGTTAGTGACAGAACTGGAATTTGAACCCAGATTCTCTTTTCAAATCCACCATACCATACTTTCTTCTTGATGGAAGCGGAATCCGAAAATAGTGATCGCCTCCTATAACCATGGGAAGGGGATCAATCCAAAATTGAAGACTGGTTTAAAAGGTCCAAAGGATGTCTTATAAAGAGACCCTGTTACACAGCAGGATCTCCCTTCAATAGATGGGCTTTCTTGGGGCAAAGGAACAAAAAAGATGCTGTGGGAAAGCACTAAAGGCATTGACAGGCTCAGCCTGGTCCCACTGGCTTCCCAGAGTTCATGCCATTCCCAAGCCCTCAGAAATTGCAAGTCTCCTGCAGGTTCTGCTCACATCACTCAGCATTGGTCCATACAAGTCTTTCCAGGTTTTTCTGAAGTTAACCTGCTCATAATTTCTTATAGCACAATAGTATTCCATCATATTCATATACCACAACTTGTTCAGTCATTCCCCAATTGATGGGCATCCCCTCAATTTCCAATTCTTTGCCACCACAAAAAGAGCTGCTATGAATATTTTTGTACATGTGGGTCCTTTTCCCATTTGTGTGATCTCTTTGGGATATAGCCTTAGAAGTGCTATTGCTGGGTCAAAGGGTATGCACATTTTTATAGCCCTTTGGGCATAGTTCCAAATTGCTCTCCAAAATGGTTTATGGGAGTTCTTTATAGGAGATAGCTAGACCTAAATAACCACATTTACCATGACTTTATTTGTGTGAAAAATGTTTTGTAATTGTGTTCATATAGTTCCTCGGTTTGTTGGACCAGCATCATAATATTGAGTGCCAGTGTTCTAACCCTATCAGGCTCCAAAAGCTTTTGTGCCAAGTAACTTTTCAAGCAAAGATGTCAGTCTTCTGAAGGCTCGAAGGCTGTGTAACTTAGAATCGGAGGTAAGATTTGCATTTCTACAATAATGTCAGGTTTAGCATGAGGAAGGGGGTCAGGCGCATGCATAAGCGAAACTGAGTTTTGCAGCTGCTGACTTGCAGGTCACAGCAAATGAACTCACTTTTTAGGCAAATTTATGAAGCCTCAATATTTCTCTGGTTTCCAATGCTGTCCCTGAGAGGATAAGGGTGGTGGTGGGAGGGGGGAGAAAATACCACAGGACAGGCCACCCTACTGTTGCATGAATGAATCTGCTGCCCCATCTCCACCCTTGTGATGTATTCTGGAAACAGTAATGAAACCAACACTAACAACTGTTGACCCAAGCTCCTTCTCTTGACCGAAGCTGCCCTACATGCATGGTCTTCTCCCATTAAAACATAAGCCTCCTGAGAGTGGAGGCTGTCTCACTTTCATACTTGCATTTGAGCACCTAGTATAGTGCCTGGCACATTTTTGTGTAATCCCCAAATCCCAAAGGTCAAGTCAATTGTTCAAAGTGAAATCTGACAAAAAGACAATAAGCTATGCATTAGTGTCACTAAGTGGAATTCACATCCAGCGATTAAAACATGTTGGTCATTGTGACATGTGGCCAGGGAATGTAGTCCATTGATGGTGCAGCCTTACTCTGGCCTGAATGATGGCCTTCTTTTCCCACCCCCACCCCCCATTCTTATGTCCTTCTTACGTCTTGGGAGCCCTGAGAGCACCCACCTGAAGAGGTGAGAGATTTTCTTCTTCCCAACTGCTCCTCTGGGCTGCTGTGGGCTCTGAAAGGATGAAGTAACAGAACAGAGAATATGAGTTTCAAAAAAAAACATCATAACAACTGTTGAAATGCTCCCACCTCCACCCCTGGTTGGGTTGTTCCAGGTGAGGAAACTCCCTTCACCAGTGCCAATTAGACATCTGACCTGCAGGTCACACAAGGAGTAAATAGCAAAACTGAAACTCCATCCCAGGTTTCCCTGTGCTCACAGTGCTATACCACAGTACCTTCCATGCTCATTCTTGCATGCTCATTTGTCCATTTACTCAGCCCAGCACTGGTACAGCCCCTGAGCCCCCTCTTTGTGCCAGGCAATATGCTAGATGCTTAAATAGTCTTTGCTCTCTAGGCGTTCAAATTCTGCTGAGGGGGAGAGAGGGACGTATATGTGAAATGATAAGTAAGTACAAGATAATCTTATAAGAGAGGGAGTACTAGCTAGGGGGAATCAGGGAAGGCTTCCCCTAGGATGTGTCACCTGAGTGAAAGCTTGAAGGAAGCTAAGGATTCTAAGAGGCTGAAGTGGAAATGTGGGGTATAGCTTCTGCAAAGGCATAGGGGTAGGAGATCATATGTGCTGACATGAATATGGCAACTTAGTGTCTGTGAACTTTCTCTTCTAGGGAATGCATGATCATATATGGAGGGTTCAAAGGTGTCTAAGAGGTCACCTAATCCAACTCCCTCATTTTAGAAATAAAGAAACTGAGGCCCAGAGACATTAAGGGAATTGAATAAGTCACAGAGGCATCAGATAACAGACCTGGGAATCAAACCCAGGGTTTGGGCTTCCAAACACACTTTCTACTGTAGCAGAAGTCACTTCTTGACCCTGCCATAGTGCAATTAAAACGCAATTGGAGGGAAAGACTGCAAAAGAGCTAGGATGGGGGAGGGGTGGAGTGGGGGAAGAAAGGCAGATTCAAAACTCCTCTGAGTTTCCTATGAGAGGAGGGAACTAAAAATTTGTTTATTTACCACTGATTATGTGCCAGGCACTGTGCTAAGCAGTTTTTAACAAATATTATCTCATTGGCCCCTCCCAGCAACCCTGCAAAGTAGGTGCTACTATTATTCTCATTTAGAAGTTCAGTGACTTGTCTAGGGTCATACAGTTATAAAGTGAGGCCAGATTTTGAATTCAAATTTTCCTCACTTTAGGCCCAGTGTTCTAACCACTGCCCCCCAGTAGCCTCCTTATGACCCCAGCCAAATTCTTTAACCCCTTAATATACCCAGACGACTCTAAGATAGAAATTGCCATAGAAGACCCTCAGTTGCCTACCTGCGTTGGTGGAGGGGCTTTTTCACCTGGAATTGATGAAATCAGGGCTTTGGACAAAATAAAAAACTGAACAGCCTACCCCTGCTGTTGCAACCAAGTGGTCCTTATGTAGTCTGGATCAGTGTAACATCCTTCCAGTGATAGGATGGAGGTGGAGACTGTTTGAAGTTAACTGATTGGTTGCAGTTGGGGGATCTTCCACCAATGAAGTCAGTAAGTTACAATTCTGTCTCCGGGGCAGTAAACAGGCAGAAGACCTTTCCATGATCTTGTATGTTTGGTCACATGACACCACAACATGGGTATAGCAGCCATTGCAATGAACTGTTTTTTTTTTTTTTAAATCTAGAATGCAGTCATCTAAATTTAGTGTCTGTGAACTTTCTAAAAACTTTGCAAAAAGAATTTGATGATTTGGTTTCAATGTAATTGGTTTCCTTTGTAATGCTATGTATTTTATTTTATGAATTTAAAACTATTGTTCTGAGAAGGGATTCATAGACTTTAGTGGATGCCCAAAGGGGTCCAAGGCACACAAAAAAGATTAAGAAGCCCTGAGCTAAACAAACTCTCTAATAATTCGATGCATAGGCTTGGTATCAGGGGATCCTGGTCCCATTACTAGCTTTGCCTCTTAGAGTATTTGCTTTTCTATAAAATCAGGTTGAAAAACAAGCTGATTTCTAAGGTCCTCTCCAGCTAGTGATCTATGATTCTCTGACACTCTTTTAAAAGTAAAAATTCTGGGGGCAGCTAGGTGGCACAGTGGGTAAAGCACTGGCCCTGGAGTCAGGAGGACCTGAGTTCAAATCTAACCTCAGACACATAACACTCACTAGCTGTGTGACTCTGGGCAAGTCACTTAATCCCAATCGCCTCACCCAAATAAATAAATAAATAAATAAAAGTAAAAATTCTCTGTGTTGTAATTCAAGGTCTTTCACAATTTAGCTCCAAAGTACTTACCTGTCCTGTGTGTTTTCCCACTATTCTCAATCACCTACACTGCAATTCTGCCTGGCCTAGACTATTCTTCATTCCTCATTCTTATCTGGCTCTCTCCCAGCTATACTGTGACTCATTCATTTGTCCATTTACTCAGCCCAGCACTGGTACAGCCCCTGAGCCCCCTCTTTGTGCCAGGCAATATGCTAGATGCTTAAATAGTCTTTGCTCTCTAGGCGTTCAAATTCTGCTGAGGGGGAGAGAGGGATGTATATGTGAAATGATAAGTAAATACAAGATAATCTTATAAGAGAGGGAGTACTAGCTAGGGGGAATCAGGGAAGGCTTCCCCTAGGAGGTGTCACCTGAGTGAAAGCTTGAAGGAAGCTAAGGATTCTAAGAGGCTGAAGTGGAAATGTGGGGTATAGCTTCTGCAAAGGCATAGGGGTAGGAGATCATATGTGCTGACGTGAATATGGCAAGTGGGCCAATTAACTGGAATATGGAATGTGTCGAGTGAAGGAATTTAATCCTTGCACCTAGGATATATTTCTATATTTCTTCCCTTCCCTTTCTCCCTGCGGTTGCCTGTTGGACACTTTCTTTCTCTCTCTCGCTCTCAGTATCTCTCTCTCTCTCTCTCTCTCTCTCTCTCTCTCTCAAAAAAAAAAATCAAAACCAAAAATCCCACCACCAGCAACAGAAGTTCTGACTTCCACATGAAACCTTTCTTATCCTTAAGGGAAACATTTTCAAGTCAAATTTTTCCCTTGACATTTTACCTGGACATCTTTATTACATTTACCTCTCTCTGTCTTTCATCATATGTTTCTCTCTCCCACCCACCCATCCCCCAATTAGATTGTAAACTTCTTAAGAGGCCATGGCAGTTTGGTTTTGCCTGGATCAGCGAGATTCCACATAATTCCTATGTCAAATACTTCCTCAGTGTCTATAAGCAAGTGTTAGCTCTATGGGCGACACTTTAAGATTATAAGCTGGAGAGTATAATGGTAGAGGGAGCTTTCTCATTGAGGAAATTCCAACTACCACTAAAATAACTGGTGCAATTTTTGTTCCCATCCCTTAGGTGAAGTAAAAATGTCGTTTGCTGAGTCTTGGTTGTGGGCTTTGTGAGACTCTTGTGGCCTTCTGAGGAGGTATGAGCTCCTTCAAATGAAGAAACATTGAGGTTGGCCTTCTCCCGAGGTTCAAAGCCGAAACCAAGAGCTAACGAATGAAAGGACAAGAAAGAGCAAGAGAGAAAGCCCTGGGTTTCATGATGAAAGTAAGAAACAGAGCTAGACAAGGGAAAGGAAAAAAGGTTGGGTCTGAATTTAGGCCCAGTCACTTACCGGAGCAAGTCTCAGTAGTATCTTCAGCAACAAAATGGGAGAGTCAGAACTCCACAGTCCCTCAGGTCCTTTCTGGTTCTAGATCTGTGACCCTGTGAAAGGTTCACTTCAGAGGACCAAAACAACAAGCTGAAGTAAGAATCCTGGAAAAAGACCAGGTCTAGTTGTGGTAACAACAGCTGATGAAAAAGCTCCAATGATCATTAAGGAAAGCAAGGGAAGCGGGCGTGGGAAAAGCAGGGGGGGAGGAGAATTGGGAGCATCAAGAAGGGAAGAGGTGAAAAGGTCAACAGTGAAGGAAAAGGGTTATATGAGGTCAGGTGCAGAGCCAGGGGCGGACCTGAGCTGCCTTCACTTTCCCATCCTGCCTAGGGCCCTTGGCCCCATATGATACTGTTGCCTGCCCCTAGGAGGGGCTGCTTGGCTTTCTGTCCCCTCCCTGACTGGAGCAACCTCTCCCCACCTGGGAGAGTGGTACTGCTGCTCCCTGACAGTCCATTTCTCCTTCCCCCTGCAGCACCTGGACTCCACCTAGAGTTCCAGGGAAAGGGCCTGATGGACCTTCAACACAGAGCATGGAAGGGGATCTGAAGTGTATCAGAATTAATAATAATAATAATAATAATAATAACAACAACCACAGCAACTAGCATTAACACCTACTATGGGCCAGGCACTGCAGTAAGTGCTTTAGAAATATGATCTCATTTTTATCCTCAAAATAACTCAGGGAGGTAGGTGATATAGTCCAATGCTTGGTCCTGTCTCCTCCATAATCTGAATGCCCAACTCCTTCATTTTTCAAAGGAGGAAAACAAGCCCAAAGAGAGGAAGGGGCTTCTGTAAAACCACCCAGTTAGTGGCAGAGCCAGGATTAGAAACCAAGGTCTCCTGAAATCTAATCCAGTGCACTACTGTGCTCTCCCTTATAGGAATTTATAGAGTTTGCAAAGCACATTTCCTCTTCTCATCCTTGCAATAAGTCTGTAAAATAGGTACTATTCTCATCCCCAATTTGCAGATGAAGAAACTGAGGCCCAGGGAGAGGTAAGCAACTTGCAGAGGTAGCGTGGTATGCCTTTCTTGGATATCAAATGACCCTGGCAAGTCACGAAACCTCCCAGCCTCAGTTCCCTCATCTCTGAAATGAGGATTAAAAATAATGCCTACCTTGCATAGTTGTTGCAAGGACAAAATGAAATGATAAATGCAATGTGTTTTGGAAACTTTAAAACACCATATTATGAGCTACCATTATCCCTTAAGATCACCTAAAACCAAGATTTGAACCCAAATTCACCAAATTCAAATCCAACACACATTTCACTTGTTATTAGCATGGAATAATACAGAGTTAGCTCCTTAACAAGGATACAACAGGTGACCCATTCTCTCTGTGGCCAACTCCTCTTGCCCCTGAACACAGATGGATCTGTGCAAAGATTGTATATGCTCATTCAGATTCTTATATACCCATTTATCACCTTGCCTTCACACTTGGTCATACTGAAAATTGTTCCATGAATTCCAGTAAAAGAAAACATGGTAGTGCATTGGACTGGATTTCAAGAGTCCCTTGATTCTAAACCTAGTTCTGCCCCTAGCAATATGACCTTCTAGAAGTGCCCCACTTCTGTAAATTAAGGGAATTGAGCATCCAGACTGCAAAAGGGACGGGATCAAGCAGGCCTCATCATCATTTCTTTGCCCACCACATCAAAATATGAGAGACCAGTTTGACCCAAACAAAAAATCCCAATCCAGAAAATGAGGCTGGAAATATAAGTAGACAGAAGAAAAAACTAAATACAAGAAAGAAATACTATGCCTGGGAGGTAAATCCAGAAGAAGTTGGTAACTTTCCAACACATTCAAGTATAACTTCAAATAAAAAAAAAAATGGCTTGGCCCCAAGCGATTCCAAGAGAATCTAGAAAAAAATGAAGTAAGATATTTTAAAAAAATTAAATGTGTTCTGGAGGGGAAAAGTGAAAAGGAAATAACAGAAGATGGAAAACCTTATAAAAATAGTGAACACCCTGAAAAATTAGATAGGAACAATTAGAATTAAAAAACTCCATGAGACAACAAAAATATTAAAATGATGTCAAAAGGTCAAAAAATTTTAAAGAAAAATATAAGGCACTTTCTGCCAAAAAGAACTGACCTAAAAAACAAATCCAGGAGACATCATCTAAGAATCATTGGCTACGTAAAACACGTGACGAAAAAGGCCTTTTCTATATTTCAAAGAATCACAGAAAAACTGCCCAGACCTATTAGAACTAGAGGGCAAAGTGAAAACATATAGAGTGTACTACTTACCTCCTAAAAGAAACCCCAAATTGAAAAGAATCAGGAATACTGTAGCTCAAAAGCCAGAGGTTCCACTTTAAAACAAAGCAAAACAAAACAAAAAATTCCATACCATAAGCATCCAGGAAGAAAGAGTTCAGGTACCCCAGTCATGATCAGGAAGACTATGCAACACCTACTATAAATGAAGAAGATCAAGGCTTACAGCAAAGAGTAACTTGGCTTACCAAGCTGAGTTTAATCCAACAGGGTAAAAAAATAGATCTCTAATAGAAGAGAGGACTTTCAAGCATGTCTGATGAGAATATTGGGGCTGGATAGGATCCATAAATGTAAACCCAGGAGACAACAGAAAGCAGGAAAGTAAATTTGTTTTGCTTACTTATACTAATTTGCTACAAGGGTTAGCTTTTCTTGGAAGAGGAGGAAATTGGGGAGCTGAGAATAGGAAATAGTGATAATGATGGAAAAAAAGAAATGAAAGAAAAGTGTCCATGAAACACACAAAAAAAATTACCCAGAAGCCAAAAGAAATTTAAAAGAGGACACAGAGAAGGATAGCATCAGTACTATCTTGTGAAAGTTGATGTTTATTCAAAACAAGTTATCTATAACAGATTTATGATTTCATATGCAATTCCCTTTTTTCTACTTTGTTTATGGAAATGTTCATATTTGTGAATGACTGTCAAGTTCATAATAAAAAAAACAAATAAATTAGAGGGTTAGACATAAGATTTCCTGAAGTCTCTGCCAGCTCCAAAAATTCAGTGCTATCACAGTAACAGTAGAGACAGAAAATATTCATGTGGTTCTCTAGATGTCTCAGAAGTCTAAACAGGATGGCCCATTCTACCTATAACTACAGAGGCAAAAATCACCTCAAAATCATCTAAAATTAGAGTGGAAAGAGATACCTGGGAAAATTATTTACAGCAAATTTTTCTGCAAAGGGTCTTGTAGCCAATATGTCTAAGAAAATGATTCAAACTTATAAAACTAAGAGCTATTCCCCAGTAGATAAATGGATAAAGGATATGAACGGTTTTTAAATGAAGAGATCCAAGCTATCAACACTCAGAAAAGAAAAACAAAACAAGTTCTAGATCAGTAATAATCAGAGAAATACAAATTCAAGCAACTCAAGTTCCACCTCACATCTATCAGATTGGCAAAGATGATCAAAAAAGGGAAATGACTAATATTGAAGAGATTTGTAGGTAACAGGTAAATTAATGCACTGTTGGTAGAACTAGAAATTGGTCTAGTCATTCTGGAAAGCAATTTGCAATTACATGCCAAAATGATATGCCCCATACCTTCTGACTGAGCAATACTACTTCTAGGCCTATACTCCAAAGAGATCAAAGAAAGAAGAACAGAACCTGTATGTATAAAAATATAAGTAAATCATTTTCAGTGGTAACTGGAAACTAAGGAGATGCCCATCAGTTGGAGAATATCTGAACAAATGATCATATGTACTTACTAGAGTACTATTGAGCTATAAGAAATGATGAAGGGGGCAGTGTCAGAGAAAATTGGGAAGACTTGCATGAACTGATACAGAGCGAAGTTAGCAAAACAAGGAGAGTATATAATAACAATATTTTAAAGACAAACAGCTTTGAAACACTTAGGAATGTTAAGGCTTTGTTTTTATTTTTATTTTTCAATGGGGGGAGGTGAGAGGGAGAGGAGATAGATAACAAAGATACAACATGAGAGGACAGAAGATTGCTCAGTTCTGTGGTGGCCCATTTTTCTCATATTTTGTTTTTAAATAGTAAAGGATATTGGTTTGGGGTGGCCTTTCATAGTTTTCTTATTGGCAACTAATCAACTCCTTCACTCGTATGGGGCTTCCCTCCATTCATACTGATCTCAGTCAGGTTCTGAAAGCTCTTAGACATGTAAAAGGCATCCCGGTGCCTCAGCTGGTGATGGAACTCTGAACTTAGCTGGGTTGTTCGTAGACCAGGAGCAATCAGCCTGCAACCAGCCCCTTCAGTGGCTCTAGACAATGCTTTTCCAGCTCAATAGAATCTGCCAGAGTTTGCACACCATTGACATAGCCTTTGGGAATTTGGGATAAGATCCATGTCGTTATGGGGCATCAGAGGAAGATGTAAGTAACTCAAAGACCTTTCAGTCATCCTCAATTTACTAGGCACAAGTAATACTTATGTGACTCCCCAGAATGGGGCAAATTGCCTCCTACGTTGCTTCCATGGGCATCAGAAGGAATTTCTCACTCTCTTCAGGGAGAGAATTCCCAATTCACAGAGGAGGTCTTTAGAAAAAACAAAAAACAAACAAACAAACAAAAAACTCTGAGGGACTTTTCATGTAACCAATCCAGTTTTCTCATTGATTAACTGGCAGATTATCTGAGATCAAAGGACCTAGGAATGAGAAAATATGGAGGGGTTCCTAGTTTAATTTCCCACCAAATAGAGAAATCCTTCCAATATTTAGGCCTGATATGCATCTACTCTATGTTTGAGTATCTCACTTGTCTCATTAGAAGACCTTTTGCATTGTATAAACAGCTCTAGTTATTAAATGTTGCCCTGAACTCTCCTCACAGAACCTACATCTACCCCATTAAATAGTGATATGATTACCCAATTTTCTTCATCTTTTATCTGTAAAAAAATATTCAAGAAAGGCAGTGCCTTCCTTTTTCCCTGCAGAAAGTATCTGAAATGAGGATGGGAAAGCGCATAGACTTTGGGGGAGACAGCCTATCAAAGACCCTGCAAGAAGGATGGATATTTAATAAATTCTATACCTGTACTTGAGCTGTTACCAGAGGTGACCTTCACAGGAGACCTTAAAACCATGAACTCGCTAAAATGCCAGAACCCTTTCCAATGAGGGACCAATTGGGGCACATCCTGCTTAATGGATTGCATATGTTGCCTTTAAGCACAGTATAATTCTGTTCATCTTACACTGTGCCTTTTCATCTTTTTGTCTGATAAAATGATTACATCTCTTGCTTTTTGGAATAATCTGTTGCCGATTTTGTTCCAGCTTCTTATCTGTCTCGTACACTTTTTTTGTTTTTTAGTTTTTAAAATAAAATTGGATTGATATCATTTGTTTTTTACATCCTCTACGTTTTCCTGCACATACCTCAACCCCTACCAGAGAGCCATCCCTTATAATAAAAAATACAAAAGGAAGGAAAAAAAAGTTCAGCAAAAATAATCAACATATCAAAAAAGTTTTGCGTTATATCCCGTGTGCCATACCCATGGTGTTCTTCCTTCTCATCTCTTGCTCCCGGCTTCCTTCAAGTCCTAGCTACACTGTTGCCTTCTATAGGAAGCCTTTCCGGATTCCCCTTTAATTGTAGTGCCTTTCTTCTCTTGATCATCTCCAATTTACCCTGTGTTTATATTGTTTTACATAATTGTTTGCATGTTGTCTCCCATATTAGACCAGGAGATCTTTCAGAGGAGGGACTGTGTCCCCAGTACAGCATAGGTGCTTGTCACTTAGGCACTTACTGGCACAGTAGGAGCTTAATAAATATTTATTGCCTAAATTGGAGAGAGGTGTCTTTTCATATCTCTTTTCTGGGGGTCAAGTTTAGTCATGATCTTTTTTGCAGCTCCCATTTTCTACTGTTTCTATTTTGGGTTTTTCTTTCCCCTTCTGTTATAATGATCGTGTATACTGTTTTCCTGCTTCTGCTTACTTCTCTTTGTATCAGTTCATAAAAGTCTTTATATGTTTCTCTGTATTCATCATATTTATCATCAAATGAGGTAATATTTGTAAATGTGCTCACCACTGTGATGCACTTAATACTTATCTCTTCCTTTCATCACTGCATACAGTAGTATTTAATATATAACATTAATATGCATTATATATATATTACATATATCACATATAAGATATAATATTCCGTTATATTTATGTGCCACAATTTACTTAGTCATTCCCCAGTTATTGGGCACCTACTTTGTTTCCAGCTCTTGGTTACTACAAAAAGTACTGCTATAAATATTTTGGTATATATGAACTGTTAGATCATATCCTTTGACCACTTATCTCTTAGGAATGGTTTTTGGTCTTGTATACTTTGGTTCTTTGTTTCTGTTTCTTGAATATCGAGCTATTGTCAGAGATGTTTAATACAAAGATTATTTTCCCAGTTGACTCTTTCCCCTCTTATCCTCATTCCATTAATTTTATTTACATGAAAGGTTTTTAATCTTATGAAATTATATTTATTCATTTATCTCTTGCAATCACTACTATTCTTTGTTTAGTTAAGAAGTCACCACTGACTAGTATATATGAGACACATATAATCTGATTCCCTTCTGATTTTTTTAATGGTTTGATCTTTAATATTCTGATCATGTGTCCATTTTGAAGCTATTCTGGTATATGATCTAAAATGTTAATCTAAACCTAATTAATCCTAGACTGCTTCTCATTTTTTCCTTAAAGTGCTTGTCAAATCTGGAATCTTTTCCTGGGTAATTTATGGATTTAGATATATAGAACATTGTGTTATTGAGTTAATTTATTACTGATTCATCCTTGTCTAATCGTTCCATTGATCTTTTTTTAACCATTACCAAATGGTGTTGATGAGTAATGTTTTATAATATAAATTCAGTTTTGAAAGTGCTATTTCCTCTTCATTCCTACTGTTTTTCCACTATTTCCCTTGATAATATAGATCCTTTTTTTCCAAATGATTTTTGTTATTATTTTATCTAGCTATGTATTATTTTTATCTAGCTCTTTGGTACTGTGATTGGTGTAGAACTATATAAATAAAATGAGTTTTGGTAGTATTGTCACTTTTATCGTATTTTAATGGCCCAGCCATGATCAGGAAATATTTTTCCTGTTCTTTGTTTTGTTATTTCTTTAAGGAGAGTTTTATAATTGTATCTTATACAGGCATTGAGTATGATTTCATAGATTGACTCCCCAATATTTTATGCATTTTTTCCATTATTTTGAATGGGACTAACCTTCCTATTATTGGCTCTGGTGTTTTGTTATTGCTATATCAAAATGCTGTGGATGAGGGGGTGGGGTTATTTTATAGCCTGGGATCTTACTGAAGCTATCATTTACTTCAATGAATTTCATTGCTGATTCACTAGGATTTTCTAAGTAAGCTGTCACATCAGCAACAGGTAGGGATAGTTCTATCTATTCTTCGCCTAACTTTACACCTTGAACTTTTTCTCATCTTGTTGCTATTGCTAGCATTTCTAGAACTATGTCAGGGAAAGAGGGCATCTCTGCTTTACTCTTGTGTTTATTGGAAAAGCTTCTGGTGTTTCTCCACTGATTTTGGATACTTTTAACATACTAAAGAGATCCCTTTCTGTCTTTATCTTTGTTTCATATACATAAGTGTTATACTTTCCAAAGGCTTTTTTTCTGCGTTGAGGTGTTACAACTATTGGCAGCCAAGTGGTGCAAGGCACAGAACCTTGCATAGAACCAATGCAAAGAACCGTAGAACGGACCTGGAGTCAAGAAACCTGAATTCAAATGTGACCTCAGACACTATGTATATCTTCCTGGGCAAGTCACTTAACCTTCTCAGCCTCAGTTTCCCCATCGGTAAAATGTGGATAATAATAGAACCTACTTCCAGGGTTGTTGTGAGGATCAAAGGAGAACATACGTAAAACATTTTGCAAACCTTACATCACCATACAAATTCGAGATATTATTGTTGTCTATTGACATGATCTTAGAAATTATTAAGCACAGCCTCATCTTTTTCTTAGTAAAGATTCAGGCCTAGAAGGATTAAGGATCCCACAACAGCTAATAAGTGCCTAAGGTGGGATTTGAACCCAGGTCTTTGAATCAAGTCCACTGTCTTGTCTTCTAATGCCACGTGGTTTGGGATGTTCTCTGTTTCAATATGGTTATGTTCATTCCTTTTCCTAATGTTGAACCATCCTTTCATTCAAATTGATTATAGTGAATGAGTTTTTGGATCATTTGCCATCATTTTTTGCCAGAATTTTATGTAAAATTTTTGAATGAGTATTCATTAATGATTTTGTTGTATAATTCTTATTCTCTGCTTTATCCTTGCCTGGTTTCGGTAATAGGACCATATTTGTTTCATAAAAAAGAGTTTGGCGAGGTTTTTTTCCTTTTATATTTTGAGAATAATTTGAGTAGTATAAGTATTGGTTGTTTCTTTAAAAGTTTGGTGGAATATTTCTGTAAATCAATCTGTACCTGCGAATTTTTCCCCCCTCCTTTTGTTCTCCCCTTATGACTGGTAACTTTTCTTCTGTAAAACTGGATTATTTAGATTCCTCTCTCATATCCTGTTAATTTTGGTATTTTATATTTTTGTAAACAATAATCTCTTTTTGTAAACAATAATGATAGGTTCTGAAAATTGTTTTTATTTTTTCTAGATTTGTGGTGATTTCACTGCCTTCAGTTTTTATGTTGTTAATTTTATTTTTCTCTTCATTTTAATCAGGTTTGCTAAATTGTCTTAATAATTTCAAACTGGTTCAACTGTCTCTCTCTAGATTGAGTCTCTGCTTTCCCCTGGATTCCTCATCTCCCTCTAGAGCCAAGATAGAATGATATGGGTCAGTGGTGAACACCTATACCTTCTAAGGGATCTTCTTCCATAACTGCCTCCAACACTCACACTTGAATTCTTCAGCTGCTGGGTGCCTTGCTTTTTTATTTTTTATTTATTTTTATTGATTTAGCTAATAATAACTAATCTTTTTTGGTGAGGCAATTGGGGTTAAGGGACTTGCCCAGGGTCACACAGCTAGTGAGTGTTATGTGTCTGAGGCTGGATTTGAACTCAGGTCCTCCTGACTCCAGGGCCGGTGCTCTATCCACTGCGCCACCTAGCTGCCCCGTAATCATAACTAGTCTTCAGATGTTTCCTGTATGGTTTCACTTGCCCTCATTGCATGGCCCAGGTCCTATAATTCTCTCAGGTTAATTAAAGAACTTATTCACTCGTCATTGTAGGTTTGTAGGAAAGTTCCTTATCGCCTCTTTTATACCTTGTAGTTACATTCTACTGGGGCAGCTAGGTGGCATAGTAGATAGAGCCCCAGGCCTGGAGTTAGGAAAACCTAAGTTCAAATCTGACTTCAGACACTTCCTAGCTGGGTGACCCTGGGCAAGTCACTTCACCCTGTTTGCCTCAGTTTCCTCATCTGTAAAATGAGCTGGAGAAGGAAATGGCAAACCCCTCCCGGATCTTTGCCAAGAAAACCCCAAATGGGGTCATGAAGAGTCAGACATGACTGAAAAATGACTGAACAACAACAACACAAGTTACATTTTAGGACTTTTGTGATTATACCAACTGAGATAGAGAAGGGAATTCACTTTCTAATAAATCCCTTCCTTCCTCAGTTCCCTCCTAGGGCTGTCCTCTGAGTCCATGCCACATTTGTACTCTCACTGGGTTTGTTCGTTCCTATGGAGCTGGGTTTTGACCATCCTCATAGGAGCAATGACCTCCTGGCCTGCTCTTCTCCCCACCCTGACCTAAGACATGAGGTACCATTCTACATTCATGGCTTGTTCTTTCTCTGCCCCTTCTATCCCCAGACCTGTCTGTCAGTCCCTCCAGCCTTTCTTAGGTCTGTCTGTCAATCCCTCACTGCCTCTGTTCCTGAAGCTATTAGCCACTTCTTGGACCTTTCTGTATTCCTGCTTTCCCCTTTCACTGAGGTGTTATGGTTTGTTGTTCAGTTGTCTCAGCTATATCTGCCTCTCTGTGACTCCATTTGGGATTTCCTTGGTAGAGATACTGAAGTGATTTGTCATTTCTTTCTCCAGCTCACTATACAGAGGAGGAAACTGAGGCAAACAGAGTTAAGTGACTTGCCCAGGGTCGCAGAGCTAGTAGGTGTCTGAGGCCAGATTTGAACTCAGCAAGATGAGTCTGATGAGTCTTCCTGACTTCAGGCCCAGCACTCTATCCACTACAGCGCCACGTAGCTGCCCTTTGGTATTATGGTACTAGAGCAATACAGCTTTGTGCAGCTGTCTCACCAACTGGCCAGTTGGTCTAATAAAACTTTGTGCAGTGAGTCTCACCAACCAGAGAAGTGGTTGTTCTTCCACATAATCCCTCTCTTCCTTCCCTGCTTCTATGTATCCCTTGCCCCCTCCTTCTATCCATGGAATTGTCTTCTGTCCCCCTTTCCTGGTTCTGTACATCCATGAGTCTATCCATTCCATGGTTTGAACTTGGCTTCCTCCTTCCTTTCCTCTATCCCTAGGCCTATCTACATGTCTGTCCTTCCCTCCCATCTTTCCCAAGTCACTCTATCATGTTCTGTCTTCATTATATCTCTCTTTCCTGACTTCCTAGCTACTGTCTGTCAGTCTCTCCCTCCTTGTGCCTATACGTCTCTCCTGCCCTTTATTCCTTCCACTATAACCCTCTTTCTCTCTTCCACATTTCCCAGTTCTGGTCATTCTTAGATTTTTACATCTTTCCTTCACTTTTTTCCCTTGGACCTGGCTGTATATCACATCTTCCAATCCTTGATGAAAAATCTGACTATGCTCCCCTCCTTCCTTCCCTCTCTGCATCTTTCAGTCCTTTCCTCTGTCCTTATTTTAGTCCATTCATGGGTGTCTGCCACCTTTCCTCTATTCCTGGCCTTGGCTGACATTCTCTGGGTATTCGTGCCTGTCTTTTTTCCCTCTGGTCCTGCCTGTGTGTCTCTGTCAGTTTCTCCCTCACCACAGCTGTCCATCTTTGACTCTTCCACCTTGTCTCTCTGAGGAGCATTCTGTCACTGCTGCCCTCCCTGGGTCTTTTAATCCCTCCCTCCTTCCCTGAACCTGTCCATTCATCCCTCCTTCCTTCCCTGGGTCTAATTTTTTTTCCTTTCTTCTTTCTAACCCTCCTTGCCTGTCTGTCAATCTGACTTTTTCTCCTTCCTTCTATCCCTGGAGTTGTTTGTCTGTTCTTTCTGGGTGCTATTACTCCTCCCTTCTCCAGATTGGTCTGTCCATTTCCTGATTAGTGCCTAGTATCTTCTATGTGTCCCCCTGTCTCTCAGTTAGTTGTTCCTTTATTTCCCCATCTATCCCTCTCAACTTACTTCCCTGGAGCTGCTTCTCAGTCCTTCCATCTAGCCTTTCTCTTCTCAGTGGGTGCCAACTTGCTTATTTCTCTCAGTGTACCTATTCCCTCTCAGGCCTCCTAGCTGGCCTCCTCCCTTTATTCTTGGGCTTGTTTGTCTTTTAGTTGCCCTTCATTTTTTTGGACCCATCTCTTCCTTCTCATCTCCCTCTGTTTGTCTGTCAGTTGTGAATCTACCCCTGTATCCCTTCCTGAGCCCATCTTCCTTATTATCTTGTTGCCTGCTATGGTGGTCCTCAGTAGACTGACAGTCTGCCCCTGGGCTCCTACTCTAAGCTGTTTCCACCTGGTAGGAACTGTCCAAGCTTGTATTCTATTAGCATAGCCATCAACAGTCCACCTGGACACCATGGTGAGGAATCACAAGACCTAGGAAAAAGGAGAGAGACTATAAATGATTAATTCTTTGTGAGGAAATTGATATGGTAGAAGAGACGGGTCTAGGAATCATGAAATGTTCAAGCTAGAAAGTGGCCTTAGAGACGGCCTAGTCCAATACAGCCATTGTATAGATGGACAACTGAGGCCCAGAAAAGGGGAAATGTCTTGCCCAAAGCCACTTAACTGGTTGGCCGCTTATTATTCATGTCACATCTTCATGTTTGAGATGCATAGTTGCTACTATCTTACAGGCAAAGATCATGATGCATTACTAATTAGTATGCATTCTTTTAGTCAGAATATTAAGTTCTAGAGAAATCAAATTAGAAACTGACAGGCCAGATTTAGGGGCAAAAATTCTACTCATTATTCAGGTAGGATCTATCTTATGGTAAGTGGCTGTTTTGTGGCTTCTGGATCGTGGCTTGCTCTTTCCAAATTAATCCAATTTTATTAAATACTCACTATGTGCCAAGTATTGTGCTTGGTTCTGGGGATTCAAGAACAAAATTAGTTTCTTCCCTCTTGTTCTTGATACTCAGGTGGGAAGGGTGGAGAGGGGAGGAGGTTCCCTGCTAGGCACAAATAGGTCCAAGACTATTGGAGGAGGAAAGAGGACATTAAGAATTGTGGAGATCAGGAAAGGCCTGAGGTGACACCTGAATTGAGGCTTGACCAAAGTTTCAGCAGAGGGGAGAAGATAGCATGTGACAACCTATGCAAAGCCATAAATAAAGGTAGGAAGTAGAAAGCAGACTGGGGGGAATAGCAAGTAAGGCAGTTTGGCTGGAATGCAGTATGTGAAGGTGAGTAATTGAGGTCAGTCTGGAGCCCGGGCTGTGCAGGGCTTTGAATAGCTGGTGTAGACTATACTCTATCCTAGAAACAATAGGACACTATTACAGATTCCTGAGCAAATAAGTGATGTGCTCACCTTCGGGATACTTTGGACAGCTGTACAGAGTAGGGCTTTTAAAAAATTTTTCCACTCGTGACCCCTTCAGCTGTGGAGTCATGAGCCACAGTTTAAGAAACGCTGAGAGGATGGACTGGAGAGGGCAAGAGACTAGAAGCAGGAAGACCAACTAGGAGACCCTTAGTACTGTCCAGGTGAGAGATTGGGGGCTCAGATATTAAGGAGGTGGCGGGCCAAGGAGAGAGAAGGTGACAGATATAAGAAATATTATCAAGGTAGCACTGAGAAGACTTGGCAACTGGCTCTTGGGAGTTTCTTCATCATAATCTCAACTCTCCAACTCTTACTTGCCTGCAGGATCCAATCACCGCCTATCCCCGGGAATAATCAGTCAAATCACAGTGCTTTGGAAGTTCATATCCCACTCGTCACTTTAGAACGAATAGACAAAATTGGCTGCTGCAATCAGTCTCTTCCTACCCTATACCTTTATGAGCACTTATCTCCTCACTTAGTTGCCATCAAGGAATCCTAATAAAAAGCTTTTTAGTGCAGGACTGATTCCTGCATCAAAGTTCTCTTCAGAGGGAAATCAATAGACCATTTGAAATGGTAAAAAGTTTCAATAATGTTGCTATTCTTTGAACATCTAAAATCAGGATTTGAATTGATTTTTTTTAAACCCTCTAAGTCATTTCCCTCCCTCCCTGACTTAAGTGGTTAGATCAGTTTTCACTGTCACCAAGTCTACTTCATGGGGAAGGGCAGTGCTGGCATCTTTCTGGGGGAAAAAGCCATACCACTTGTGTTGATGTGGGTGTGCTTACTTGGGAAGAGCCCCCAGTCCAAGTAGGCTCTGAAAATGCATTTGAGCTATTTGTTTCTTGTACTGTCCCCCAAGGTCAGCCAGCTTACATGACATCCTTTCAGGAGCGGTACCTCAGTGTTGAATTTGCTTGGCTTGAACAGAAGAAAGAGGTGACCTTGAGAACAACGGTGCCAGGATGAGAGCATAGCAGTGATTTAGGTCAGTCAAAAGTTTTTAGCATGTAACCCCAACAAAGTGTATATTTACTTACTTGAACAAAATTTAATTTACTTAATCTTTAAATGTATATACTTCTATAACATGAGATTATTTTCAAAGCACTCTATAAATGTGTGCTGTTATCACAGAGGCAACTGTGTGGGTTAATGCATAGAGCTCTGGAACTGGAACCAGGAAGGCCCAGGCTCTAACCTGGCCTCAAATGCTTACTAGGACTGTGACCCTGGGCAAATCACTTAACCTCAGTTTTCCCATCTGTAAAATGAAGATAATGATAGCACCTACTTCCCTGGGTTGTTAGGAGGAGAAAAGGAGATAATGTTTGTAAAGCACTTTGTAAGCCTTAAAGTGTTATATAAATGCTAGTTATTATTGGTACTTACCACACACATGTGTATTACAATCCTAATAATTACATCCATTGGAAAGCACACAGAACATAAAAATTAAAAAGAGGATTAGATGAAGATGAAATAATAACACTTGCCCCTATTGTCAGTAGGGGGCCACTGGAGTTTGAGTATGGGAGTAACATGGTCAGACCTACATTTTAAGGAGATCACTTTGTCAGCTGTGTAGAAAATGAAGGGGACAGATGTGAGAAATGCTATGGAGATAGAAATGACAAGGTCTGGCAATTGATTAGATATTCAGGGTGAGGAAGAATGAGGGAGGACTCATCGATAACACTAAGGTTGTGAACCCTGTGCGGAGGGAAGGGTGATGATGAAATTCTTGACAATAATAAAGAAATTTGGAAAGAGGGTACATTGGGGGTGGAGGCAAGGATAATGTAATGAGATCTGCAGGGCACAGTCCATCCACACCTTATCATTTTGTCTAAGTCACTCTGTTCTGCCCCAAGGCAAAAGAGGGGGTAGGGAAGGCTAACCTATGGCTCACTGGTCATTGCCCTAGAACACAGAACCCACACTCTTAGAGGCACCTGCTGCATCTATGAGGTGATCTGAGGGCAGGTATTCTAGAGGAGGGTAGATTTTTCTCAATGATTCCTATGCAGCTGCTGCTGTGGTTGCACTGAGGGCAAGGGCCTCTGGGCTAGGGAAGAGCGGGGTTGGGAGCTGGTATAGCTGAAGAAGGGGAGTACTGGAGGACATGCCCCATGCTTGGCTGGTATGAGAGAATCTGATGGGACCCATATTCCTACCTTCTGATTAGTTGAGTACATAGTACCCCCTCCCTATCTCCTTGGAGTCAGGCCATAGCCCTCACTTGTCTACTATTTCCAAAATTTCTGACCAATTTTCTTGTCTGTTTGTCTGAAATATAGTATTTACTGCTTGCATTTCATTGTTTTGCTGGAAGACCTATGATTCTTAGCTTATCTTTCCTTGTTCTCTCTTTAAGGTCAATTGTCTTAGTTCATGGAGGTCTAAGGTGTTTAAAAATGTATTGTTCAATTTTGTTCTTGCAGTATTTTTTCCATCTCTGCTTATTTTTGTTTTTCAAATCTGCCTTCCTCTTTTAAATGTACCATTTTGGAGAGAATCTCTATCATTGTTCCTATTTGTCTCGAACTAAATTTTCCTATCATCCTGTCCTAATTTGTAACAAAATTTCATGTACATTTAATAAGATAGGTTAACCACAGAGTATCTGATGGAGTGCAAAGACTAGATAGAGATAACTTTCTGATGATAACAAATAATGTGGTTGCAGAAATGTTATAGACATGTATATTTAGACCAATTAGTTCAATTAACTTCAATGTGAACATAATTTAAAATAGTTCAAAGTAAAACTTAGTCATGCTCTCACGACACAAATAAAATCAAAAGAATATGTTGTACATAGTAGTGAAAACAATAATCATTTTCAAGGTTTTAGGTAAGAAAATGCCAACTCTTTGGCATTCTTATTCAAAGATGAATTTTGTTTTAACTAAACGTTCTCATTTAACATTGACTGTGTAATCACAAGATAACTTGGATTTAATGTGGAAATGCCAAGCTTCATAGTTTGATACTATTCCCTTACTGTTTCAGGGATTTGATACCCAAATGGGGTTAAAAGAAAATTCCTTTTAAAATTGGATTTTTTATTGACATCTTCTGTTTTAACATCATCTAGATTTCTCCTGTACTGCTCCTCTTTCCCCTTCCCAGAGAGCCAACATTTATGACATTTTTTAACATAAGAAAAAAGAAAAAGAGGAAGATGAAAAAATAGTAAAATTGGTCAATACATAATTCTGACATTATATTCAATATTTTATATGCATATCTCTCCCCTCCCCACCCTCAACTCTACATAGGACTTGTGGAAAGCTGTTTGCTCATATCTCTTGGGGACAAGATTTTTCTTTATAAATTTGCAAAATTCGTTTTTATTGTTTGATGGTTGCACTTTCCATTTACATTGCTTTAGTCATTGTGTGTAGCATTTTTGTGCTCTGATTACTTCACTTTGCATCAGTTCGGTAAGTCCTTCCATGCTTCTCTGTAATATTTATTATTTCTTGTAACTCAGTAGTATTCCATTAAATTTACATGTCACAATTTGTTTGCCTATTCCCCAACTAATAGGCATCTACCTTCTTTCTAGTTCTTTGCTACCACAAAAAATGCTGCTATAAATATTTTTCATACGTAGAGCCTTTCTTTTTGTCAATGGTCTCTGTGGGGTACATGGCTAGTAGTGAAATCTGTAGGTAAAAGTGTATGAACCCTATAGCTACATTATTTCTATAATTCAAAATTACTTTTCCAAATTGTCATACAAATTCTATCTGCAGTGCATAGGTATGACTGTCTTTCCCATCTTTTGTCATATTTACCAATTTATTGAGTGTGAGGCAAAAGCAAAAGGTTGTCTTGATTTGCATTTTCTTATTATTTGAAATCTGGAATATTCTTTAATGTGATTGTCAACAGTTGCTAATGCTTTTGAGAACTTTATTCATTTCCTTTGACCATCTCCATTGAGGAATGAGTTTTCGCCTCACACATTACTGTTACTTGTGATATAATAATAGTGAATATTTACATGTAGTACTTGAAGGTTGCAAAGGACTTTACAGAAATTCTCATTTGATCCCTCAACAGCCCTGGAACCTAGGTGATGGTATTGTCTTCATTTTACAGATAAGGAAGCTGAAGTAGACAGAGGTGAAGTGACTTGCCCAGGGTCACATGGCCAGTAGGTGTCTAAGGCAGAATTTGAACTTGAGTCTTCCTGATTCCCAGGTCCAGCACTCTAGCACTACTGTGATGCCTGCCTGCTACCTAGTTGTCTCTATATCTTGGATACCAAACCATTATGCAAGAAATTTGATGCAAAGCCTTCCCCCCTAGTCATCTATTTCCCTTCTTATCCTAGATGCATTGACTTGTTTTTTGCAAGGGCTTTTAAATTTCATGTAATCACAATTATCTATTGTATTTTTTGTAATTGTCTCCATTACTTGTCTGGTTAAGAATACATCTCCCAACTATAATTGTGAAAGGTTATGGAATGTGGTGTAAGATGTTGGCCTAAACATTATTTCTGCTACAATGCAGTATATTTTTTGCAGCAGTTCTTATCAAATAGGGAATTCTTTTCTAAGTAATTTGTTTTGAGTTTATCAAATATTATATTATGGAGTTCCATTATTTATGATTCTCCCTTGTCTAGTTTGACCCACTTACTGACTTTTCTATTTCTTCACCAAATGGTTTCAGTGTTTACTGCTATATAATATAGTCTGAGGTCTGTAAATGCTATTCTCCCATCATTTCCCTAGATGGTGTAGATCTGTTCTTGTAAATGAATTCTGTTACTATTTTATCTATCTCTGTAAAGTAGTCTTTGATATGGAGCAGCTAGATAGTGCAATGGATAGAGTGTCAGGTCTGGAGTCAGAAAATCTCCTCTTCCTGCGTTCAAATCCGGCCTCAGACACTTACTAGTTGTGTGACCCTGGGCGACTCACTTAACCCTGTTTACTTCAGTTTCCTCATCTGTAAAATGGGCTGGAGAAGGAAATGGCAAACTACTCCAGTATCTTTGCCAAGAACACCCCAAATGGGGTCATGAAGAGTCAGACACAACTGAAATGACTGAACAGTATCAATCTTTTGATCGGCATTGAATTTTATGACATTGACAGCTCATCCATGAGCACTAAATATTCCTCCAACTCTAAGTGTTTTTTTGTTTCTTTAAGGAACATCTTATAATCTAATCTATGTGAGCATGTGGTATTCTTTGGAAAGTCGACTCCCAAACATTTTATTTTGCACTTAACTGTCATTGGGATTTCTCTATTATTGTCTCTTGCATTTGGTTATTATTGGACATTTTTATATATTTTTCTGGGTTTATTTTATAGCCTGAAACTCTGTTGAAGCTATTGTTTCAATTAGTTTCGTTGTTGATTAAGCAAAGTTTCTAAGTAAACCATCATGTCACCACAGATAGAAATGGTTTTGTCTCTCCTTGCCCATCCTTAAACCTTTTATTTTTTTTCTCTTGTCTTACCACTATTGCTATCACTTCTACAAATATATTAAGTAATAGTGGAAGAAGTGGGCATCCTTGTGTTGTCACTGTATTTACCTGGAAAATTTCTAGTGTATCCCCATTGCATATGATGCTTGCATTTGTTTTTAGATAGATACTTTTAAGTGATATTAAAATAGGATCTCAATATGCCTTGGTGGGGCTTTTAGCAAGAATAAGTGTTGTTCCTTTGTTTTTAAGTAATTATTTATATGAACATTTATTATTTCTTCCTCCCACTGCCCTCCACCAATAAAATGATTACAATAGAACACAAAATATGAAAAGCCTCATAACATATATGCATAGTCCAGCAAAACAAATTACCACATTGGCCGTGTCCAAAAACATATGCCTCATTCTGTATTTTAAGTCAATCGCCTATCTAGAAAGAGGTAGGTGGCATGATTCATCTTCGTTCCTTTGGATTCATGATTTCTTATCGAATTAATCAGAGGTCTAAAGTATGTAAAAATTCTTTTTCTCTATAAGTTTGTTGTCATTGTATAAACTGTTCTAGTTTTGCTCATTTAATTCTGCATCATCTTATAGAGATCTTCCAGTATCCTCTGAAACTGTCCATTTCGTTTTGTCTTATGGCACAATAGCTTCATATCCCACAATTTGTTCAGTCATTCCTCAGTAGGTTCCTTCATTCAGCTTCCTTCATTTCCAGTTTGGGGCTAATATGCCAAGAGTTGCTACAAATAGTTTTGTACATATAGGTCCTTTTCCTTTTTGATCTCTTTGGGGTAAAGTCTAGTAGTAATATATAGCAGGGTCAAAAGGTATATATTATTAAATAACTTTTTGGGCAGAGTTCCAAATTACTTTTCTTAATGACTGGACCAATTGACAGCTCCACCAAGAGTGGACAAATGTGCCTGTTTTCCCACAGCTACTCCAGCGTTTGTCATTTTTTTTTCTTTTGTTATCTTAGCCAATATTATGGGTATATGTTGGAACGTCAGAGTTGCTTTTATTTGCCTTTATGTATTTATTAGTGATTTGGAGCACTCTTTGATACAGATATTAATAGCTGAGATTTCTTCCTTTGAAAACTGCCTTTGATCATTTATCAATAGAGGCATGGCTTTAGTCTTAGAAATTTCAATCCTTGCCTTAACATATCTTGCATATGAAACCTTTATCAAAGAATCTTAGCACAAAAACTTTACTTTGTTACTTGTTTTCCATAGAACTTAAACTACATTAGATTTGCTTCTGCAAAAACTCTTAGGTTTTATGGAATTAAAATTGTTTAGTTTATCTTCCGTCATTCTTTCTATTACTTGTTTAGTCATGAACTCTTTTCCTACCCACAGATCAGAAAGGTAATGCCTTCAGTGCTCCCCTAATCTGTTCACGATGTCACATTTCGTGTCTGAATCATGTATACATTTTGAATTTTATCTTGGTGAATGGTGTCACATGTTGGCCTATGCCCCAACTACTTGCCAGTTTTCTCGGAAGGTTTTTGTCAGGTAACAAGTCCTTACCCCAGTAACTGGTGTCTTTCCAGTCATTGAATGCTGTATCACTGTGTTCCCTTGCGTCTTCAAGTTGCCTACTTTATCTGTTCCGTTAGATTGTAAGCTCCTTGAGGACAGGGACTGTCTTTTACCTCTTCACTTTTTCTATCCCCAGTGCGTAATACAGTGCCTGACACATAGTAGATACTTAATAAATGTTTGTTGATTGACCTATTTTTTAACCAGTACTAAAATGTTTTCATGATAATTGCTTTGTAGTATAGTTTGGGATCTGGTACCAATAGACCCTTTCCTGTTACTTTTAAGATTCTTTACCTTACATTCTTCCAGGTTAATTTCATTATTTTTCTAGTTCTATAAAATATTCCTTTTGGTAGTTTCATTAATATGTCACTCAGTAAGTTAATTAATTTCGGTAATAAATTTTATCTTTGTATTCATATTGTTCCTGAGTATATCTTGGTAGAAATATTATACTTTCTGTAGTTATTTTGAATGGAATTTATCTTCCTAACTCTTCTGCTGGTTTTTTTTTTGTATTATACCAAGAATTCTGATGATTTATGTGGATTTATTTTCACATGCTGTAATTTTGCCGAATTTATCAGCTGTTTAAGGGTTTTTTGGGGTTATAGGGTTTTCTACATAACTTATCATATCGTCTATGAAAGTTGCTAATTTTGTTTACCCTTTGCCTATGCTTTTGTCTTTAATTTCTTTTTCTTGTCTAATTGCTATAGCTAGCATTTCTAGGACTAAGTTAAATAGTAGCAGTAAGACTGGACATGCTTTCTTTAGCCTTGATCTTATTGAAAAGGCCTTTTTCTCAGGATTTCTCCTTTGTATTTTATTTGGGGTTTTTAATTTCATAAATATTTTAGTTGCCTGTCCACTTTATTGATATCTTTTCTCTTTTATTGATGAAAGTATTATGTAAAAGTTCTCATAAGGACTGCTTTAGGTGCACGTAAGTTTTGGTACATTATCTCACTGTTGTAATTTTCTTTGATGAATTTATTATTTCTTTGATTTTTCTTTGACCCAGCAATTTTGGGGGGATTAATTTATTTAGTCTCCATTTAATTTTTAATGCGTTCTTTAAAGTTTCTTATTGAATATATTTTTATTGTATTGTCATATGTACAGGATTAGTATTTCTGTTTTTCTGAACTTGTTTGTTCATGGTTAGGTTTTGTAAAGCTGCCACGCATGGATGAGAATTGCATAAATTCCTTTCTGTTCCCATTCAGTAATCTCCAGAGCTATGTCATCTCTATTTTCCTAAAGTTCTTTTTGGCTCCTTTTTATCTTTTTGTTATATTTGCTTGGATCTGAAAGATGTATGCTGAGGTTCCCCATATGGTGATTTTGTCTAATTCCCCCTGTAATTTGATTGTTTTCCTTTAAGTATTTAGGTGCTATGCTATTAGATGCATATGTGTGTATATTTGTATTAAGTATTGTTGTTGATTCATTATCTGTGATGCCTTTTAAAGGCATATATGTTAATATGTTTAACATAATGTAATCTCCCTAGTTATCTATTTTTGTTTGAAATATTTTTTGGTTAATAATAATGGTTTTCATATGACACTTTAAGATTTGTCAAACATTTTACATATGATATCTTATTTGATTCTCACAAGATCTTTGTGATGAAAGTGCTATTTGTTCCATTTTACAGATGAAGAAACTGAGACTGAGAAATGTTAAGTAACTTGCCCAGGGTTTCACAGTTTGTAAGTGACTGAAGCAGAATTTGAACTTGGGTCTTTTTGACTCTAAGTACACAACCCTACCTAGTTTACCTGAAGCATAATATGTTCCATTCTAGTTCATTATTTAACTCCATCAATCTTTGTGTTTTAAGTGTGGATCTTGTTTAAAAAAAATGTTGGACTCAGCTTTCTTCTTTCATTTTATGTGTAAGTTCATATCACTCACATTCATGCTTACAATTGTTAATTATATAGTTTCCTCCATCTTGTCTTATACTATTCCCTCTTACATCAACCTCCCTCCTTATAAAGAAGGATATGGGGGGAGAATTATTTGACTAACGTATGTAATCTAGAATCGAAGCTATTCTATTGTTTCTCTTCTTCCCCATCCCTGATCCCAGATTTTTACTATTCTTTTGATCCTCCCTTGGTATTCCCCTCTCCTTATTTCCCTCTTAAGTTGAATTTATTTCTATAGGATGGGCATGTGTGTGTGTGTGTGTGTGTGTGTAAAACTTTACTTTGCCCAGGCCAGAGGGAAATGAGAGTGTGACTGAATATTCATATGTGATATACTAAGTTCCCTCCTCCTTTCCTCTCCATTAGAGTCACTGTGGTCAGGTCAGATGGTTTTCTCTCTTTGACATTATCTAGTTTTTTTTTTTTAATGAGAGTATACACCTTACGTCTTCAGGGATTTTAAAAAAACTGTTTTTTTTTAATATTCTTTGTCGTCTCATGTAGTTGGTATTTTCCTTCTACTCGTTCTAAATTTGAGGGAGTTCATTTCTTGAGTAAGATGATTATATGGTAAGAGTTTTTCATTCTTCTTCCCCCACTATCCCCATACTTGTTGGTTCCTTTAGTATTTTATTGTGTATCTCACTTCACTTTTTTCGAGATACTCTTGTCATTACTGTAGCCAGGGAATGGTTTTCTCTGAGATTCTACTTGTGGTGTTTCTTATTCTGCGGCTACTCTTGGGATACTCAGGTCACAATAATTCTTCATTTTGCATGATGATTTCTCTTGTTTATTTATATCTCCAGCCTCAATGTCTTGATTGAAAATTTGTGCTTAGGGTAGACAGCTTTCCCTCCTTAAGCTGCACTCTCTGTAGGAATTATTTGGTTTTGTATTTCTGCTGACTCTAGTGCTCAGGGAAGCCCTGTGTTGGGCACTGTTCTGGTCTTGTCCACTCCTCCAGGTCTCTTAAGTGATTTTTTTTAAAAGAAAGCCAACTGGGATTTTTGTCTTCTTCGCCTCCTTGCTTCCCAATGTAAGGTAACCCTATGTTCCTTCACAGTTGTTCTCAGGATAGCCCTGGCCTAAACTAGTTATCTGTCCCAAGACAGCAGTGAGCCCAAGGTTAATGAATGTATGCTAAGGCCAAGCTGCCCAAAAGAACAATCCTGACCATAGAAACACTCTTCCTAAGGGCAGCCCCACTTACCCTGATCTGTCTGTCTCTATTCCCAAGCTTTCAAGTCCTGACTGTGATGTCCAAGGCTGTCATATTATGGCACCCTTGTACTTAATTTTGTGACCAGCCATGCTCTTTCAGTAAACCCCACTTGGATAAGTTATGTGATGGGCTTTTCTTCCCCTTTTTTAGGGATGAAGTAGTAGCACCTCTCACCTAAACTACCTATTTAGAGAGCATTTGCTCAGGAGCACTGGGGATAAGAATAGCAAAGTGAGACAGTCTCTGCTCTCAAGCAGGTCACATTCTAATAGGGGAGACAACATCTATGGAAAGATCCCATAGTCCTTAGGGCCTGCAGCAGTAAAGCAGATGCTATTGCCTCTACTTTAATGTTATTTCTAGTGATAAAATCACATCCGTTTCTGAGGTTGACACATTGGACAGCGACAAAGACTTTGGGGGCAAGAACTTGCTTTGCTGAGGTTGTAGGCCCTGCAGGAGCCAGGCTGCATCTCCACTGGGGTTCCTTCCCAAGATGATGGTTGGGGGCACCAGACTGGAAGCATTACTCTTCCCAAGGCTCTTGGGCTAAGAGTCCTGGGCTCTCTCCATTAGTGTCTGTGGGAAGATGGTGGTGGTTGGACGTGGCCAACACATGCTGCTTGGGCTGGAAGCATTACTGGTGGTAATGTCACTCCTAGGGCTCCTGTACTTATCTGCATGTTGGTGGGAGTTGGTCAGCAGTTGTTGGTAGTAGTGATGAAGTAGGTGGGCTCTAGGCTAGAAGCAGGTCTGATAGTTTGGGGGGCGCTTGGGTTCAGGGTCCTGGGCTGTCTCCATCAGGATTCAAGGGGAGAGTGTGATCAAGGTGCTTTGACTTGCTTCTCCTTCCCTTGAATAGAGGAAAAATAACTGAGGATAGGATGACTTGGTAGTAATTTTTTGCCCACAGTCTCTTTGTCTGAGTGTAGCTCTAAATTTTTGTCTGTATATATCTCCACCTCTTGACTAAACGCTATATTACTCTTTCTAGAGCTGTCTTTACTACTGTATACCACTCTCTCTCTCATTATCTGGGATCATTTGGCTGCTGTGACCCAGAATGTGGTCCAACATGCCACTGGTGTATGCAATGGGAAATGCATACCCTTCTCCCTCACCAGCACCCCCTCACCCTGGGAATATGGCATAGCAATGCTGTAGAGATGTTTTCATTGCCACGTACATGTGGTTTCCCCAGATATAAGGGGAGCTCCCTGAGGCCAGAGATTCTTCTATTTCTATCACAGTATCCTTAAGTGCCTAGAATCATGCCTGACAAACAGTTGGCACTTAATAAATGTTGACTGACTGACAAAGCCCTGTGTAGGATTGGATCCCTGGAGGTCACATGTTGACTTAGAAAACCACAGATTATCTATGTTGTATTGTATTTTTATTTATTTTGTAAAACATTTCCAAATTCCATTTTAATCTGGTTCTTATTGTGCCTGCCTGGGGTGGTCTGCTGAGAGTTTAAGCCCTCTGTCTGAAGGCATACAAAAAATCTCAACTGCAGCCCCCCCTTTTGGCAGATGTGTATTCCACTCTGCTGCAATAATTTTTGCTGCCATGTTAAGAATGAATCGATTTCTTGGAAGTATAGCTGCTTATAACTTCATCTATGGCAACAGATTGGTGTTAATTTCTCCCTCCTCCCAAGTAGTAGCTTTTGCAAGAAGCTTAACCAAGCACCTTTCTGCCCCGTAATTCTGAGATACTACTAGCTTCTTCTTAGGCTGTTCTCAGGCTAGTACTTGAACTGGACGGTCTCTCTCTACCCTGATTTGACAGCTCTTTCCCAAGCCTACTGGATATGTACCATTTTTAGGCTAATGGGGAGAAACTGTTCACTCTACCCCTCTGTACCATAGCTGAGAGCACTGAATGTGTGGCAAGGATGAGTGGAGAATGAGCTAAGTGGCAACAGAAGTTTTTTTTTTTCCTCTCTTTTTTTTGTGAGGCAATCAGGGTTAAGTGACTTGCCCAAGGTCACACAGCTAGTAAGTGTCAAGTGTCTGAGGTCAGATTTGAACTCAGGTCCTCCTGACTCCAGAGCTGGTGCTCTGTCTACTGCACCACCTAGCTGCCCCCTTTTTTCTCTTTCTTCTGAGGGTCCAGCATAACTTGCCCTCCACAGCCATAGGAGGGCATAGAACATGAAGATCAATTCCTGGAAAGAGAAGAATGTTGGAGGCAGGCATATTTTGGAACTCATGTAGCTATGCTTCAATAAATCCACATCAACAGGAAACTTCTGTACATGTAAGTCTTAAGTTTTCTAGGCATGCAAGTTAAGGTTTTAGGGACTCAGAGAGTATGTCTGTCTGAAGATTACCTGTAAGGCCAAGTCTTAGGTAACACCAAGATCACAATCCAAGAGGCCTAGAGCAGCCGTGTCAAACTAAACTGTACGTAAGGATCCCTGTGGGAGCATACTGATTTTGAAAACCACCTGTTAACTTATGTCTTATTGTATTTTTTTACGTATTTTGTTAAAAATTTCCCAATTATGTTTTCATGTGGGCTGTATTGTTGACCCCTCTAGCCTAGACAAGAGGCAAGGTCTCCCAATGTCCCGGTTTTGAGGTTTCTAGGTCTTGAGATCAAGCCTTGAACTGAAGGTCCTCCATGTTTGTTCTTACAGTCTGAGGAATAGCATGACCTAGATTTAGAGTCTTAGATACTTAAGGAGAGCTTGGGATTAGGTCTCTAGGACTTGAGGCTCCTACACCTTAAGACCACCATTTTGGAAACCTAATCTAGGGACTGGGGAATGGAAGTCTAGGGACTTAAAATCCAAAGCATTGCAGGCTACTGCCTTCGTGACCTGGAGCCTTCACAACTGAGACTTGAGGTCTCAGAGGTTCAAGACCTGAAGTCATTTAGATCTAAATCCATATTTTAGAGACCCCAAGACCCAGGCGTTTTCATGTAGCCGTACTTGTTGATTATTGAAAAGTTGCTTCAGTATAGCAGCATGGCCCCCAAACTGTATCTGCCTCTGACATTCTTCACAGACCAGCAATGGATCTTGAGAGAGATTTCTACTTATAAGCAAATACTTGCTTCATAATCTGGCACTTGTGGTTAGAGATTAGTGTTTGGTATACATGCACATAAGCTTGTGGTAGGAGTGGATGTTATGGGGGGCAGTTTCTCATAACTGAACAATGACATTTAGTAATTTGGGGAGACAGCCTCCATACTATCCTGAGGATGGCCATGGAAGAAGGAAGCTCCCTTTATCTTCAAATACAGAGTGGGTGCTATCCAGAAAGTCTAGTCAAGCTTCTTGCACAAGTTTCTCAGGAATAAAAAAGTAACCAAAACCCAAGTTAGAGTTATGCAAACTATGAGACTATAAATTGGCATGTTTTCAAGAAAACTATTGCCTTTGATTGTACAAGCAAAAAAAAAATTCCCAATACCCCCTATTTAATAGTTTTCTAATACTTAAAAGAAGAATCTTCCCCAAAGGCTTTCGGTAATGATGATTATTACTATTATGACTATAAAATTATAGTCATATTTTTACTATATAATTCTTATTTATTATAAATGGAACCAGTCCATCAACAAGCATTATTAAGTGTTTCTCTTATTTCAACCATTCTGCCAGGCACTTAGGATACAAAAAGCCTTTGACCTTGAGGAGAATTTCAGAAGAAAGAATCTCTTCACATGTGAGTGAAGACAGCTTTGGATAAGAGAGGGGCATGAGAGTAGAATCAATAGCACCTCTAATCCTGAGCTGTGTCTCAGCAGTCACTTAAGTCCCTGGCCAACCAGAATGCTATGAGAGTTCCATACAGATAAGTACATGTGTTTCATATAGGACAGATGCATAGTTTTAAGAAACAGAAACAAGAGTAGAGAAAGTTACATAGAAACAGAGAGAGAAATCCAAGAGTTGGATACATGGAGACAGCTCTGAAAAGAGGAGAGTCAGAAGATAGGGACAAAGAATTTGAGTTCGAACCATAGGTAGCTAGAGGCTAAAAGACCTAGTAGATCCATGGGAGACTTACCCAACCAAATCAGGGGACTAAATTCCAAGACTCAGGTGCAGACTTACATCTGGAGTCCTAGAGACCTACAGACTTAAGGAACTAAATTTCTAGATTTAGTGACATAGAAACCAAACAATTCTAAACGTAACCTTCTAGACCTAGAGAACAAAATCCGTAGACTTAGAAGGCCAGATAAAACATGTGCTAAGTGCTGAGGGAGGGTAGCAGGCATGCAGTGGCAGGGGTTGGAAATGGGGGCTAGGAATGGGGTGAAGGCCTTGCTCCATGCAAGGTAAAAGAAAGTTTATCTATTAGAGTCTAGCCTCTCTCAGCAAGAGTCCAAGGTTCTGTTAAGGTGAGGTGAGGGTGACGATGAGAGCACAGGCAGCCTACTTTGGAAATGGCGGTCTGCAAGTGACTGAAGACCTCAAGAATTAAATTTGAAGCTCTTGGCTCGAAGACTTGGAGATCCAAGTCCCCAGAGTTAGAGACCCTAGGATAACATGTACCTAGACCAAGGAAACTGAACCCTAATACTTAGAGCCAGTCAAACCCCTTCCACTTCCGGGGGGCGGGGAGGGACTCCATGCATGATTAGACTTGAGAGCTGCCTGAGGTCCATTACAACACTTGAAATCTGTAATTCTGTGACTCAAGTCCAGAGCCAAGTCTCTAGGGTGCTTTCTCTGGTCATCTAAGACAGAAGGAAAGACCTAATGAGGGGCTATGTGGTCGAAGTTAATGGCACAGTGTAAAAAGAGAGGCTGACAGAACTCACCTGTGCCACGAGGCTTCAGTAGGAGTTGTAGTCTCGTTGTGCAGTTCCCAGGATGATAGAGAAGGGAACCATAAGATGGCTGCTGACATTCCTTCCAGATCAGTGGTAAGTCTTGATATCCCATCAACTCCCTTGTTTTCAGTGAGCAAGAAGCATTGCCTCTTCAGCAGAGGAGAACTGGAGCCTAAGAAGAGAAGGAGAAAAATTTTCATTCTTCTTGTCACTTGTCAGCAAATTACTGTTTCACAACCTGGCCTTGAAAGCTCAGGAATCCTGTTTATCACATGTGCTTGAGCCAGCAGCCAGTCTTTTGACACTTTGGGCACCACAATCTTGGCACACTCAGCACCGTTGAGAGGCAGCTGATAGCAAAGGCTAGCCAGCCTGCCCTGGGTGGGAATTATACTGACAACTGCCTTGGAAGAAGTTAGCATTGTCACAGAATGGGGAAAACTGGGTGAGGCTGTAAGAAACACATAGAAAGCTGGTTCAAGCTTCTTGAAAAAGTTACTTGGGAAAAAATAATAACTGTCAAAAAGCAGAAGATATGGAAGAAGCAGTACAGCCCAGCTGCCCCAACAAAGATCTAGAAAGAATGCCAGACTGAGTAGTGATTACAAAATCAAAGGAAAAATCATAGTGAGCCATTTTTTCCAGCCCCCATTCAAACGCTGAGGCAGGCACTACAGCAGAGGGGTGGCTCTGCTTCTCTGACTCCAGAGCTGTGCTGCAGATTAAGTTCCTGGGCATGGGCAAAGGCTGAGGGCTAACTGTCTATGGAAGCTCCACCCGTGAGGAAACATGCGATTGTGTTGCCTACACACAAACTGGGGTCTGGAGCCTGAAAAGTCCAAGATGGCAGCCAGACAGCATCCAATATTAGATGCCACAGGGCAGAACTGTTCATCTCACCAGCCCAAGCGGCCCCTTTGTTCTTTAAAAGAAGAGGTACAAAGCCTAGAGTCCTTGGAAATTAATGATTTCATGATATGTGAAATATAATTACAAAGTCAAAGGAATGGAAAAAAAATTAAAGGAAGGTATCTTAAATAAAAATGACCTGAAAACAGATCAAGGAGAAATAGCAAGTATTCCTAAACCTTCAAGGCCATATTGTGAAACAATAATGTGCTGATAAATGAGAACAGGAGTAAAATTTTTTCTCTTCTCTCAGGCTCAAATTGTACTCAGCTGAAGACCACTCTTTTGAAGATTCAGTGCTACTTTTCCCTTGCAAACATAGGAACTAATGGGACAAAGACTCATCAATCATCGGGAAGGAATGTCAGCAGTCATTCTGTGACACCCTACCGTATCATAGAGACACCTATTCAGCTATGCTATAACTGGACTGACTCCCCAAAAAGGAGCCTGGATATAATATTTCCAGAAATAACAATAAAATCTCAGGAGCATTCTAGCCAAAATCCAGAGCTTCAGGTCAAAGGAAAAATGCTTCAAGCACCCAGAAAGAATTAAAATACAAAGGAGCCACTGTCAGGATCACACAAGTTCTAGCAACTACCACATAAAGCTACAGAGAGTGTGGAATATAATATTCTACAAGGCAAAAGATCTAAGATTACAACCAAGAATATCTTACCTGAAAAACTGAGTATAATCATACAGGTGAAAAGACCTTTAATGAAACAGATAACTTTCAAGCATTCCTGATGAAAAGATCACAGCTCAGTTAAAACTGTAAACAAATATTAGGAAATATAAGGGACTATAAGGACATTGTATTTACAATCTAATAGGAAGCAATGATACGTGTCCCCCAGAACTCTAATGTCGTCAGGGGTCACAGAAGGAGTGAAGACAGAAACCCTGAGAGTGCTTTTGTGATGTTTTGATAATCTTGAAGAAGAAGAGAGATAACCTAGAGGAAAAAAGGAAAGGAAAGGTGGGGAAATTTGTCATTTAATCAGAGTCTACAGGTACAAGTCTACACAAACAAGAAAAGGTAGGTATCATTTGAATCTCTCTTTCATCTGAATTTGTCAAAGGAGAGTCGGTAGAACACACACAAAGATTTTGGTGTAGAAGTGCATTCATGAGAAGGGAGAAAATTAAGAGGAAGAAAAGGTTCAGAAAGTTTCACGAATAAAAGAAATTTAACCTAAGAGGATAGACTGTGAGGAGCAATTTAAAGAGAAGAAAGAACTGAGAACTGGAAGCAAAAAAAATCTACCTTGAATTAACTAAAAAAATAAAACTAGGAACTGTTTTGTGAAAGGAAAACAAAATAAATAAAACCTTACAAAGTTTAATCAAATAAAGGAAGAGGAAAATTGACAACAAATGAAGACAAAGTAAATCAGAGAATATTTTGTCCGACATGCAAGTAAAATGGATGAATATTTACACAAATATAAAATATCCAGATTAACAAAACAAGACAGAGACTTTAAACAACCTAATATCAGAAATTGGACAAACCATAGGACCAGAAAGATTTATAAGAAAATTGTATTCAACATTCAGAGAACAATTAATTCAAATTATACACAATATGCTGTCAAAAAATAGGAAAGGAAGATTTTCTATTAAATTCCTTCTATCATACAAATCTGTTCTTCACACCTAAATCAGAGAGAAAATAGAAAAGGAAACTATACATAAATAGCCTATAAAATACTGAAGCAAAAATTTTAAACAAAATATTAGCAAAGAGGAATGTATCACAAAGATAATGCATTATGACCAGATTCGTTCATATCAAGCCCATTATAAACAAATAACCATATAAATAACAAGGGACAATAAAAAGATAAGTTTGTCAACAGATCCAGAAAAAGTACCTAATAAAATACAAAATCCAATTCAGTGTTTAAAAAACTCTTTCCTCAATATGATAACTATTATCAATCTAAAACCAAGAGCTAGTATTGTATGTAATGGGGATAAACTAGGGGTTTTTCCAGTAAGAAAAGGGGTAAAGCAAGGATGTTCATTATCACTGCTACTATTTAATAAAGTGCTTGAAAGGCTAGCTATATAGCAAAAAGAAATTAAGAGAATAAGCATAAGAAAAGAGGAAACTAGTATCATTTGATATTCTAGAGAACCCTAGAGAGTCAACAAAAAATAATTGAAGCAAATTTGAAGGATATAAATAAATCATCAACGTTTCTGTTTAATTATCAACAAAAACCCAGCAAGGACACAGGAAGAAAAATGCCATTTAAAATACCTACATAATATTTGGGAGTCTACCTACCCAGATACACCTAAGAATTAGATGAATACAAGTATAAATCACCCGTGGAGTAATATTCATTGCTCAGGGATACATTGAACCAAAATAACTTAAAATGACAAAACTACTTAAATTAATTAACTTTCTTAGAGCCAAAGCTCTATAGAGCTAGAAAAATAATGTGTGTGGGGGGGGAGGAAGTGAGAAGGAAGGGGCCTAGCAGTCATAGATCTCAAACTATACTACCAAGAAGTAATCATACTGGTTTATAAATAGGCCCATCAAAAGGTCAGATAAACCCAAAGACCTTAGCTACTAGAGAAAGAATTCACTTTTTTGGCCATAAGTGCTGGGAAAACTGGAAAGCAGTCTGTCAGAAACTAGGTATAGACCAACATCTCACCCTATATATTAAGACATACTAAAACTAGGTATATTACTTCAACAAAATGTGAGTGACATCATAAATTAAAGGATGAAAGAAGAAATTACCCTATGAACTATGGATAGGGGAAGAATTCTTAATCAAAGCATAATTTTGATATAAAATTTTAAAGGTTTTTCCACAAATAAAACCAATGCAGTTAAAATTATAAGGAAATTCACTAATAATTAAATATAAATAAAAACTACTCCAGCAAAGTTGCCACAAAGAAAAGGAAATGGGTGGAGGTGCTGTGGTAAAATAGGAATGTTGGGGCTGGCTAGGTGGCGCAGTAGATAGAGCTCCAGCCTTGGAGTCAGGAGGACCTGACTTCAAATTTGACCTAAGATACTTGACACTGTGTGACCCTGGGCAAGTCACTTAACCCCACTGAAAAGCAAAAAAAAAAAAAAATACACTATTGGTGTAGCTGCAAAATGGGCTGGCCATGACAGAAAGCAATTGGGATTGCTACCTAAAACAGCTGCTAAATTGTGCATGCTCTTTTGACACAGTAATATCACTGCTAGGTCTGTACTCCAAGAAGGTTAAAGAAAGAGACCCATATGTACAAAAATGTTTGTAACACCTCTTTTTTTGTAGTAGCAAACAACTAGACATTAAGGGAGTGATCAAGACTTGAGGCATAAATGAACAAATTATGGCATATAAAGGATGAAATTCTACTGTGCTATAAACGGTTGCAGAGAAAACTGGGAAGACTTAAGAATTCAGATCAATTGCAATCACCAACCATGTCAGAGGACCAATGGTGAAGAAGCTGCCCACCTCCTATCAGAGAGGTGACAGACTACAAATACAGAATAAGACAAACATTTTTTAACATGGCCAATGTGGTCATCTTTATTGTTTGACTATGTGTATTTATTCCAAGAATTTTGTTTTTCTTTTATGAATAAAATTTAATTAAAAAGAAAATTAATTTATAGCTTGCATACCAAAAGTTTGAAATTGCAAGCGATTATATTTCAAAGAAAACTATTACCTTAGCATCCAAGACAAAAGATCCTGATAAACTATATTTTTAAAAAATTACTTCTACTTAGGAAAAAAATTCTCCCTAAATGTAGACTGCACTTATAGTTTCATAATACCATAAATGATAGAGACTCTGATACATAGGGGGCTCTAATGTCCAAGACTGAGACTGAAGTCCAATCATGTAAAGGAGCCCTGGAGAGATGCATGAGAGTCCTTGGCCTCAAAGATATTTCCTCCTATCAAGATAAATGACATGACCACATCTGAATAAATGCAAAAGATATACAAAATAAATATAAAGTTACTTTGGGAGGAAAACACTAGCTGCTGAGAGGCTCAGGAAACGTACCTTACTGCTACAAATAGAACTCTATGCATCAGTGCTGCCTGAAATCATGAGTGATACCAGGCAGATAAATCAGTATTTGCCCAGAACAATGGGTAAACAAGAAGTGTGTCTGTGTGTACAAATATACATACAGAGTATTATTACAATAATACATTATGTATTAATATATACTACATATGAATACCCACATGCATATATCTGCACACAAACATATGTTATATCAATGTTAGAGAGAGATACATAGACAGATACTTAGAAAAGAATTAGAGATAGAGAGAGGTACGTAGAGATAGAACTAAATAGAGAAGTGAATAAGGTTAAAGATGACATAGGTATGCATACCCATATGTGTGAATATATATTATACAGAGAGGAATATATATATATATGTATGTATATGGAAATAGAAACAGATGTATGCACACAGAATGAGTTTTACATACACAGACAAAAAGTGATAGAGATGAGAACTATACACATTGAAAGATCCAGAGAGATGTAGATATACACATAAAGGGAGATCTTTATGATCTCTATTGCTTCATAGAGTAAACAAAGAAAGAGAGAGAGAGATGGAGTTAGGAAGATATAAAGGGAGCTAGTTGGAGAGAGTTAAATAGAGAATAATTAAGACAGAGAGGAAAATAAGAGACATAAGGAGAAAGACAGGGACTTGGAACCTTAGATTTAGAAAGCTAGAGATGAAGGCTTAAAGGCCTACACTGAGGACTAGAGACTTGACAAGATGTAGATGCTACAGTGGGTGGATAAGTTAAAGCAGAGCCATTCCATTTTGTTTTTCTAATAATTAGGAGAAAATATTCTCTATGGATGATTATTTACTAAGTGCTCCTACCACACCAGTAAAAAAAAAATTAAGAATAGAATAACACATAACTTACCTATCCAAATGGGATTTACTGAAGGCTATAACATGACAAGCCAGGCCCCAAGATGATAAGGAAGGGCATATGCACGTGACTAACTCCAACATTCCTCCTAAGTAAAGGATGATGGGTCTTTATGTCCTGGAAGTCCCTATGACTGTGGAGGACAAGCTGCAGGGAAACTTCAGAAGCATGGTCTTCAGCAGCATAGACCTTTGGTAAAGTACAATGAGAGTCTGAGAAAGAAAGGAAAAAAAATGACTTTTGTTGTCACTTATCAATTTCTGACTTTACAATTTGGCCTTACAGGTACAAGCCTCTCTTTTCTCTCCCTCCCTTTTCCCTCCAGAAAATTTAAAAAAAAATTTCAAAAGAAAAAGAAAACTTTTATAAAAAGAAATTAGGATTGAAATTCAGTTAAAAAAAAAGAATTCAAAGAAGAAATTTAGACAAAAAAGAACATGGGCCAACTTTTACTCTTTCAAGGGTCCAAGTCGGGTAGAAGAAGCAGGCTCTGAAATAGGGGAAGCACAATAACAATACTCTGGACAGCAGAGATGATCCAAGCCTTGCAGAAAAATTTGGGATGATGTTTGCCCAAGGAGGAAGTTGCATGTGCCTCCCCCCCGCCCAAACTGAAGAAGAACATTCCTGGATGTGGGTACCCTGAAGCAAAGTCCTGTTGGCCCTGTGTTGGTTATGGCAACATGGAAAAGTGTTCTTGTTGACCACAACTTCAGAACTTTTAATTGAATAAATCAGTCCCTGGAGTTAACAAAATTGCATTTGAAAGACTTTCATAGAATAAACATAAGTGGCATGAACAACAAAATGGAGAACTAGATATTTTTTCTGATCCCTTCAACTTCCCAAACCTCTCCAAAGCAGAAATTACACATGAAAGATAAAGCAACTTTAGCTGAATTTAAAAGAAGGATGAAAATTTAAATTTAAAAGAAGACTAAAAAAACCTCAAACCATGAAGTGATATTCACTGACCCAGAACTTATTTAGCACCCCTCCCCTACCTCCTATGGTACCAGCAACAAGGCTATGCTAGCAGAACCAAGCACCTGATACATGGGTCAGGGCTTGCAACAAAACCCTATCCCCCACCCTGGTCGCCCCTCTCTCTTCCCAGTGCTGTGGAGACCCCAGCTTCAGGCTGCAGAAGTTTCCTCAAATTGTGACAAACAGTATCATGGCAGATGACTCTGTAGCACCAGTCTGGCAATCCTGCCCATGCTGGGGCAGATAATCCCATAATGCCAACATGGCAGTTCTACTGGTATAGAGATGGATGACCCTATAGCTCTCTGAACTGCCAGTGCTGGGCCATATAACTGAGGACCAGAGGAAATGGGTTAGGCTACTCTGTGTAGGGGAGTGGGAAGTTGGGGCTGTGAATCGCTTTACTAAACCTGAGGGAAAGCACAGTATCCAGCTGGGGCCAGTATTGACCACCAGAAAGTCATTGGGGACAGAGACTTGGGCTGGTGAACCTTGAGGTGCCCAATGTGGAAGAAGGTTGAGACACTGAGGACCAGTCCCCAAGGAACCCAGAAAATGAACAGGGAAAAATGGGGGGATGAGAGAAAAGACTGAAATTATCAAAGATCTCAGGAAGAAAACTCAAAGACCTTAAACATTAGAAGATAAATCAACAATGAAGACATTAACAACAGAAGGAAATATGGCCTCCAGATCTAGTAAATGAGTTAAGGCATACATGAATAAATATTGCAAAACAAAGGAAAATGCATAGTAAAAATAGTGGGCAGAATAGAAAACCTGCAATCTGCAATGGCAAGTCTCACCAAAGAAACAAAAGAGAGAACAGACTAGGAATGCAAATATCCAGAAGTAAAGAGAAGCAAAAACCAAAAACTTCAAAAGAAAATATGCAAGAAAAACAAAGACAGGCTGCACAGAGACATAGGATCATGGGTTTCCCAGAAGAACACGACAGGACAAAAATCCTTAATTCCAATAATGCGGGAAACAACAGAAGGGAACTGCCTAGAACTCCTGAAAGTAGAAAATGAAGTACCAATTGAAAAAATTCACAGACCACCTCTAGGGGGAAAAAAAAAAACAAGCCTGCAAACTTCAAGACACATAGTGGTTAAATTTAACACGTCAGGTCGGAAACAAGTTATTCGAGTGATCAGAAGAAAGAGCTTCAAAGAGAAAGGAAAGGGAATTCGAATAACACAAGACTATTCTGTATCCTTCATAAAAAGTAGGATGGAATGAATAATGTGTTCCAAAGAGCAATGGAGTTCACGATGCAGCCCAGGGTGATCTACCTTGCAAATCTGAGCTTAAATGAAGATAAGATGAATGTTCAAGAATAAAGAGGCATTTGAAACATCGTTTAGAAAGAAAACCTGAAACAAAGAGATTATTTGCTTCATGAAGACCCCAAACAATAAAAATGTATGAGGAGTAAGGAAATGAAGCAGCCAAGGTTACAACAACAACAGAATGACAGCAGAAAGACCAATAAGACATTTATTTCAACAAAGAGACAGGGGTAAAAGTGGAAACCTGTGGAGGTAACAGTAAAGAGGTAGGCCTGGGGCATTATGGACTTAACCTGGCAACGCCCTGCCTACAGGTGAGTGTGTGTGTGTGTGTGTGTGTGTGTGTGTGTGTGTGTGTGTGTGTGTGAGATATTACAATATGGGAGATGCATAATAAAGGGGGAGGGGAAAAGGGGTATACAGAGGAATGTGTGCTGTGGTCAAATCAAGAGCTAACAATGAGGGGAAGGAACCTTTAAATCTCAGAAAGAGAAGAACCTACAGGGGAGTGGGTGAGGAGGATAAAAGGAAGGATTGAAAAAGGGAGGAATTGCACCAATAGCATTGGTGGTGGAAGGGGCTTCCATTGATGAATACTCCTACGGGTGAAGAAAGATGGTCTTGGAAGGGAGATGGAGACCTTCAACTGGGTGTGGTCTGTGTGACTTGGTGCTTGAAAAGTCTGCTTTTCTTATCTGGGTGGGAAGAGAGTTAGGAGTCAGAACTCCTGGAGATATCTGGCACCCCCCCCCCATTATCTGGGAGAGTGGGAGAACATGGATTCAGGAAGAAGACTTTAAGGAAAATGAGGAAAAGAAAGGTTACCAAGGGAAGGCATTAGATAAGTGAGATGCTGTCTAATCAAGGACGTGATGAGGGAGGGACCCTAGCATGGAGCAGCCTCCTTCTTGACATGTATAATAATTGCCATTTTTCTGGGAGTGAGGCACAAAGGAAAATAGAAATCCACTGGACAAGCTCTGTAAAGCAATGACAGAAACCACTTGGAAAGGAGAGCCTAGAATGGGTACCTTGGACGTTTTGATTGCATGAGAAATACAGAGAAAAAAAAGTGACCATATAAATAGTAGCGGCCATGAATCAGAGAATAAGGATCTAGAATAGAAAGAAATAGAGGGTGGATAATGAAGTGAGTGAGAGGAATTTTTTTTTTCAAAATGAACACAAGGAAAAATGAAATTTTAAAAAAATAATGAACAGGAGGACTATTTGAAGGGGAAGAGAGAAAGAGGGAAACTACTTGACTAGCAGAGAGGAAAAGAGGAAGGAAGAATTATATAACCAGATAAAAGCAGGAGAGAAAGGAATAAACAAAACCCCAAAGAGAAAGGGGTACAAGAGGAGGAAGGTGAGGGGAAGTGAGCCAGTGGGAAAAGGGCCACCTTAAAAAAAGAAGAAGGTAAAGTAATTGAAGGTACACAGTACTATGTTTATAGCAGAAGAGGGAAAAAAATCATATATTGGTTAAAAGCCCTAACATTACAGACAAATGGAGGAAAATATAAATCTCAGTCTCATAACTCTAAATGTGAATGAATTAAATAATCCAATAAAACAAAAAAGTGACATTCAATAAGAAAACAAAACCCTACAATCCTTTGCTTACAAAATACACATTTAAAAAACAAAGGCATGCACAAAATAAAAATCAAAGTATGGATGTTTTTTACCATTCACCAAGTGAATCAAAAAAAGCAGGAGTTTCAATCATGCTGACAAAACAAAAAAACGAACACTCAAAAATAAAAATGTATAAGCAAAAACTGTATTATGCTGAAAGGAATCAGAAACAACAAAACAATATCAGTAGTAAATTTATATGTTCCAACTGCCTTAGCATCCAAATTCACAAAGGAAACACTAGCTGACCCAGAAGACATAGACAGTAATACAATCGTGACTTCAATATCCCTCTATCAGTTTTGAATAAATCTAACAGAAAAGTAAACAAAAGGGAAAATATGAAACTGAACCAATTCCTAAAGATACTTGAGTTGAAAGAATTATGGCATCTTCTAAATAGGACAGCAAAAGAATATACATATTTCTCAGCACCACATGGAAACTTTACAAAAATTTATCATGTACTAGGGTACAGAGATATTGCCGACAAATGTAAAAACGCAAAATAGTTAATGCATCCTTTACAAGTCATAACACATTTAAAATAATTGTTTCTGGAATAACAAGCAAAAGATAGATACTGAATAATGAAATCCTAAATAATGAGTGGGTCAAAAAACAAATCATATAAACAATAACTATGTAAAAGAAAATGATAATGATGAAACAATATTAGAAAGATGGGATGCAGCAGCTAAACCAGTCCTCAGGAGAAATTATATCCTCATAAACATACATTAACAAAATAGAAAAAGAGAAGGTTAATGAACTAAATATGCATTTTAAAAATTAGAAAGCCAACAAACAAACCTAAAATAAGCACAAAAGAGGAGAAACTAAAAATTAAAAAGGAATAAGTTGGAAACAAAAGAAAACATAGAAATGATAAATAACCCAATCTCAGAAAGGGAAATATATCTAGTTGTATGGGAATTACCCAAGAAAACACTCATAGTCCCGACGGAACTTTGAAAGAACAGTTAGCACCCACACTTCACAAAATATTCTCAGAAACTGAGAAAGAAAGCCTTCTATTAGACTCTTTTTTATAAGACAAATATAGTCCTGATACCTAAATAAAGGAAAGATAAAACACAGAAAAAAGCTACAGGCTAACATCATTAATGAACATTAACAAAAAAAATTTAAACAAAATCTTGTCAGACTACATTGACTTATCCAAGAAATCATTCATTATGATCAAATGGGATTTATACAAGGATGCAAGTATGGTTCAACATTAGGAAAACAACCAGAATAATTAAAAATCCTAACATCCAAATCCACATGATCACCTGAATAGATGCAGAAAAAGCCTTTGATGAAACACAACACTCTTTTTATGCTTAAAACCCTACAATGTACAGCCATAGGAGAGCCCTTCTTCAATAACATAGAAATCATCTATCTAAAACCAAAAATAAGCATCATGTGCAAGGGAATACACTAAAGCCTTTTGCAATAAATATGGGAGGGGTAGAGCCAAGATGGAGGATTGGAGGCAGCAACATAGCCAAACTCTCCCAACATTTCCCTCCAAACAACTTTAAAATAATAGCTCAAATCAAATGTTGTAGAACGGCAGAGCCAACAAAAGGTCAGGGTGAAACATTTTTCCAGCCTAAGATAATTTAGGAGGTTGGCAAGAGAGGTCTATGACACTGGAGTGGGGGCCAATTTGGAACTATGCCCAAAGAGCAATAAAACTGTGCATATCTTTTGATCCAGCAATACCACTACTAGGTCTGTATTCCAAAGAAATCACAAAAAAGGGAAAGGACAGAACTGATGAACTCTGGGTGCAAGCTGAAATATAGTTTTCTCACTTTATTTTTCTCACTGTTTTTGCAAGATGGCTAATATGGAAATATGTTTTGCATGATTTCACATGTATAATTGATTATCATATTGCTTGCCTTCTTAGTGGAGGGGGGAAGGAGAGAATTTGGAACTCAGTTTTTTGATGTAAAAAACAAAAAAAAACATCCAATAAATTTGGGAGTAAAGTAAGGATGCCCCCTATCTCCTGTATTATTTGATAGAGTTCTGGAAATGCATAATAGCAATAAGACAAGAGAAAGAACTTAAAGGCATAAAAATAGGTAAAGATGAGATAAAACTATCCCAATTGTTTGATGATATAATGGTGTACTTGGAAAATTCTAGGGAATCATCAAAGATACTAATTGGAGACAATAGCTTAATCAAAGTTGCAGGCTACAAAATAAATCCTCAGAAATAAATAGTATTTCTATATGATAGTAACAAAAGAAGCAATAATTGAAACTGAAATCCCATTCCAAATAACTACAAAATGCATAAAAGATCTGGGGATCAACCTGCCAAAGTACACCAAACACTTAGTTTCAATTGCATAACGTTCCTTAAAGAAATGAAGAAAATTTAAATGGCTGCAATGATATTCAATGCTTGTGGAACGATTAAGCCATTTAATAAAAATAACAATACTACCAAAGTAAATTTATACTTTTAATGCCGTATCAGTCAACTTACTAAGGAGATACTCTAAATAACTTGATAAAATTATAATAAAATTAATTTGGAAAAATAAAAGAACTAGAATATCAAGGAAAATGATGAAAAGAAGTAGAGGCAAAGGGAGAATAGCACTTCCAGACCTGAAACTAAAGCAGCAATCAACAAAACCATCTAATACTGGTAGAGAGAGACAGAAAGACACAGAGATAGGAAAAGATAGATCAATGAATAGTTTGGACAAAGGAGAATCAGAAAACAAAATAGCTAGGAAAAAGCTTATTATTTGATAAAAAAAAAACCTGCAGGGAAAAGTAGAAAACATTTTGGGAAAAATTAGACTTAGACCAATACCTTATGCCATATCCCACAATACATTCTAAATGGTTACATCATCTTAATATTAAAGATTATACTATAAAAAATTAGAAGAGAAACAGATTATATATCTCTCACAGCTAGGGGTAGGAGATATATTCTTAACCAAACAAAATATAAAGGCAATTCAAAAGATAAAATAGATAACTTTGATTACATGAAACTGAAATTCTTCTGCACAGACAAAATTAATGCACCTAGGACAAAAAGGAAGTGATCAAATGGGAAAAAAATCTTTGTAACAAATTTCTCTGATAAGCATTTGATATCCAAGATGTATAAAAAAATTAACAAATATATGCAAGAATAATAGCCATTCCCCAATGTCATCAAAGGATATGTACAAACAGTTCTCAAAAGAATTACAAAAAATTCTCAATCACAAGAAAGAATTATCTAAATTACTAATAAGAGAAATTCAAATCAAAACAACTCTGAGGTTTCACCTCACACTGTGCAAATTGGCAAAAAATGACCCAAAAATGGAAATAGTGTTGGAGGGGTTATAGGATATAGACACACTGGCACATTGTTAGTGGAACTCTAACAGAAATGTCCATACCTTTTGAATCAGAGATTCCATTACTGGGGCTTATAACCCAAAGAAGCCATCAATAAGAAGAAAGTCCCCATACACTCCAAAATATTTATAGCAGCACTTTTTGTGATATCGAGAAATTTAAAAAAAAAATAGATGCCCATTAATTGAGAAATGGCTAAACAAATTGTGGTACATGAATGTAATGGAATATTAGCATGCTGTAAGAAGTGATGTGTATGATAAATACAGAGAAGTATGGAAAGATCTATGTGAACTGATGCCAAGAGAAGTAAGCAAAGCAACAAGTCAAGAAAACTATATACACAGTAAGTACAACAATATAAATGGAAAGAACTACACAAAAAATACAAAGTAAATATAGTGAAATTACAAGATATGAGAACACCCCAACCCACTATTTTCATGGAAGTTGGAGGCTAATAGGTGTTAGCATTGCATGTTTTTTAGACATTTTCTAACATTTTAATCACTTGTGCTGATTTTTTTCCTCTCTAAAAATATATTACTTGTTCTATAGAAGGGCTTCTTAAAGTTTTTCCACTTGCGACCCCTTCAGTGCTTCCTAAACTGTGGGCTGCAACTCATATAGGATGGCTGTCTGGAAAGGGAAGGGGAAGGATTCTTGAGATAACTCTGATGATGAAAGATTTGGAGTCTAAGGTCCCAAGTTTAAATCCCAACTCTGCTACTTACTACCTATAAGTAATTTGGGCAGGTCACATTCCCTCATTATGTCTGTTTCTTCATCTATAAAATAAGGAATTTAGAATAACAGTGAGTTTCTACAAAAGGAAGTAGTGATCACCAAAAATTACCATGACTTCATCAAGGAAAGCTCATTCAATGATTACCTTGTTTCCTTTTTTTTTGATGAGGCAATCAAAGTGGTAGATTGGGAGAATATTCTAGTTATAGTTTACCTAGATTTTAGCAAATCATTTTAAAGTCTCTCTCTATTCTTGGTGAAAACATGGTAAGATGTGGATTAGATGACAGTTCAATAACATGGATTCAGAATGAGGTAAATAGCTAGGCTTAAATTGTTGTATGCCATCTCAGAAGGTTTCCAGTGGAATGGCCCAAAGGTCTGTGCTTGACCCTGTGCTCTTTACTGCGATAACTGATAGGGCATTGGGTTGAGTTGACTAAGATGAAATTTAATAGGGACTAATGTATGGTCTCTAACTGGGTTAAAAATACAACCACCTCAGATGCACACAAAAATGCAAGTATGGTCAAATAGCAGTGTGTCTGAACAAGATCTGGAGGTTTTAGTAACCTCCCAACTCACTGTAACTCAACATTATGGTATAGTAATCAGGGAAGCTACTGCAGCATTAGGTTGTATAGTGGCCAGAACAAAGGAGGTATGATCATCTTTTCACACTCTGCCCAGGTATGGAATACCCGGAATACCCACATATGTAATATTGTGTTCAGTTTTATGAGTCAAATTTTGTGAACAATATTGAGCGTAGTAAAGTAAAGAGGAGAGTAACCAAGTTTGTGAAACTCTTCTAGTTTATATACATCAAGATCAGCTAGAGAATTTGGGGATGTTAAGATTAGTGATCAAAAGATATCAACAGTACTCAAAAGAAAAATTGCCAAATATTCACAAGCACATGAAAGAGTGCTCTAAATCACCAATTATAAGAGAACTGCAGATCAAAACAACTGTTGACCGCACACCCAGCAAACTGGCAAAAATGACAAAAAATGGCAATACTCAATAGTTGAGGAGTTGTGGGATGATAGGCACTGTTGTTGGTTGAGCTACAAAATGGTACAACCATTTTGGAAAGCAATTTGGAATGGTGCAAATAAAGTGACTATAACACCCATACCCATTGACCTACAGACTATTATGGGCTCATACACCTAAAAGGCCATTGATAAGAATCAAGTACCCATATACAACAAAATATTCACAGCAGCACTTTTTATGATGGCTAAGAATTGGAAACAAAGTAGATGCCCTTCAACTGAAGAATAGCTAAAAACATGTATTACATGAATGTAGTACAATATTAGTGTGCAATAAGTAATGTTGAATATAATGAATACAGAGAAGCATAAAAAGATTTCTGTGAACTGATATAAAGTAAGCAGAGCCAAGAAAACAACAAACAATGTAAATAGAAAGAACCACACACCAAAAAAATCAAAAGTGAATTTTATAAAATATAAGAGTCAATCATACCTTGAATGAAGAGAGATGAATAACATTCCCAACCCACCCCTTCCTTCATGGAGGCATATAGTCCACAGTTGTTACGCACTGCATATATTTTTGGATTTTTTTCAATGTATGGATTAGTTCTGCTGATTTTCTCTCCTTTTTTGTTTTAAAAAATACTATTTGTTATATGAGATAGCTCTCTAGGGATGGTATAGGGAGGGATTCTGAGGGAAACTACAGTCATAAAAAACAGAAGATATCAATAAAACTTATTTAAAAAGGAAAAAAAAATAGTTTTCTCCACAAATTTTTCTCAAGATGATCACAGAATCATAGATGTAGAATGGCCATTAGAGGTCACCTAGTCTAACTCCTTCTTATAGATGTGGGAATTAAGGCACACAGAGGTTAAGTGTGTTGCTCAGACCCATATAGGCAATAAATAGCAGCACTGGGATTTGAACCCTAATCCAGAGTTCTCTCTACTATACCACACACTTAAAAACAAAAAACACCCATTCCATATCCTGTGAATCAAGCATATTTGAGTCATGTCTCCACAACAGAGAGACTTCCTGTTTGTTGGTAAATATAAAATATTTATTTGAATAAGAGGTCCTAGGGCTGATAATGGTATCTTTGAAGAAAATTAATATAAAGTGGTTTTTTTTCTATTTTGTACTTGTTTTATCTTGCTGTAAAATAAATGGAAATTGCCTAATTCAGCTACCTTTTCAATCTTTTCCCAAGGCCATGATGTTGTCTATAAAACGCCAAAGTAGTTGCCTGATTTGATTAGTTTTGTTAAGTCTCCATTAAAAAGTTGGTCTCTTGCTTTCCTTACAAGATTTGTATGAATGGACCGAGGTAGCACATCGGCATGTTGACCATGTAGACACGAATGCATTGCCTCAATCCATATACCCAAAGCCCAGAGAACTATGGTAGAACTATGGTATACTGACAAACAAAACAACTTTTACCAAATTATCCCCAATCAAAATGCTTGGGTTTTACTTTATATAAAAAATGGAATAGGTTCATAGACTTAGAGCTGGGAAGGACACCAGAGACAATCTAGACCAAGCCTCTCATTTGTTCAGATAAGGAAATTGAGGTCTCATGACTTGCTCAAGGTCATGCATTTATTAAGCGGCAGAGCTAGATTTTGAATCCAGGCCTTCTGACTCCAGATCCAGCTGGTTCTTTCTACAGTTAAAATTGGAGTCATTTGAATTCCCAGGATGCCTGTTTTACATTTCAACTTCTCATGCTACCCCCCCACCCCAGATTTACTAGTATCCTGCCTAATAGAGAATTCTCTACTTGTCACAAGAGCACAGAGATAACAGTTGGTTATGGGAGAATTTTCTAAAGCCTGGCCCTCAAGAGAAGAGAGCGAGAGAGCCAATCTGCCATTTTGGCGCGCGCGTGTGTGTGTGTGTGTGTGTGTGGGAGGGGGGCAGAGGGAGGGAAGGGCATTTCAGTAGTAATATTTGCCACTGTGTGTAGACTACAAAACCAGTGTTATTTTGAACCTTATAAGTCTCTACTACATTTAGATGTATTAATATTTAACAAAAGAAGTAAAAAGTATTTCATCACAAATCCTTAGGAAGTCCCCCAAATTCAGGGAAATAACTGCCTTTCCTTTTTAGTCAGCAACATTATCTTTTTTTTTTAGTTATTATACTAATAAATTTAGGGGGAATTGGAAAGAAAATACAAATTAGTAAAGATATTTTGTTAATATATTTGTTAATCTAACTAAGGAGAGATTGAGGCACAGCAGAACATGGAATACTATGCTGGGATCCCTGCAGGACACCTGAATTTTGATCCCAGCTCTGTCCTCAACCAGCTGTAAGATTTCAGGTAATTAATTCACTCACCCTCTCTGGGCCCCCCAGGCGTCTGAAAAATGAGGGAGGTGGGTCTAGACAATCTCTAAGGTATCTTCCAGCTCTGACATTCTCTGATTCTATTTTAATGGAAAATGTGAAAACAGTTTTATGACCTATTTTGTCTGAACCCCTGAGGATAACTGAGGTAGGATATTCTAAAAAGACAAAATATGGCCAGGGCTTCACCTCCAAAGTGAGAGATATACACCAGCCAGGGTTTTTTTTTTTTATGAGTTGTACCAAAATGTCAGCTTCAGATGGATTAAGTTGACTTGCAAAGGACAAGACTGTTGTATTTATTCTCTTCAAACAAAGCACCGTAAATCCCTTTCCATGCAATCTGGAAGAAGGATTACCATAAATGAGAACTTTGCAGAAAGACTCCGTGGAAATCTACAAAGCCATCCTTTATCTTCCAAAAAGTCCAGTCTACTGGAAAAGTAGCAAGAAACGCAATTTGAGTGTAAGCGCAGGACCTTGAAATAAAAATAAACTACTTGCACAACTTAAAAGGACACACTCATATACCTGAAAGAATTAGCTGCATTTCCTTAAATTATCATGAAATTCATAAAATGCCAGTCTTATAAGAGGAGTATAGTCTAAATCATCCCATAAGAACTCCCCAGCTGGGGAGAAAAAGTAGCCCCCTAGTTACATCCAATGTGCTGGGTTAATTTCAGTTCCTGAATACAAAGCAGCCTCAGAAAAATGTCATTCAGATCAGAGATTTCGATTTTAATCAGCGGTACCATGACTACAGCTTTCATGTTCACTCAACAGATAACCATGGGAACCGTGGTTATTCCTACCACATCTGGGAGACTGGGCTGCAAAACCTTAAGCCAGATAAAATCAGGAAAGGTTTTCATCCAATATGGTCACAGGGTATTTCTGGGGCTTTGGATTTGTCTGTCGACCCTGAAAGTTGCCTCTCCTTCCTATGAAAACTCTATTGTCTAAATCAATGGTCTCCAAACTTCTTTGATCATCCATTCCTGATATGTACACATTTCATATTTATAAATTATATATGTATACCTGAACTATACTACTTAGGGAGCTACTGGAGCTTATGGGGTAGGGGAAAGACGTGGGTAGATTAGTGCTTTAGGAAGATCATTTTCAAGCAATGTGGAAGATGGATTGGAAAGGGGAGAGACTTGTGGCAAGCAGACCGATTAGAAGGTTACTATAACAGTCCAGGAGAGAGATGATGAGAGCCTATGTCAGGGTAGGGGAGTTGAGAGAAGGGAACATATGCAAGAGAGGCTGTAGAGGCCCATGAATCCACCAGATTCCGTAACTGACTAGATATGTGGAGTCAAATATGAAGGTGAGGTTACTAACTTGGGAGACTAGAAGGCTGCTGCTGAGTGTTGGTACTCTCAACAGAAATATAGGAAATTTGAGAGGTGTGGGTTTGGGAAGGGAGAAAATATGAAAATTATGCCTCATCCATGGCTGCACATTCTGTGTAACTCACTGTCACATTCAAAAGGGAAAAGGAAGGCTGTTACTACCACTCCCCCAGAGTACAGAGCCCACCTCAGGGTGGCTGACATAGCTAGGAGATGATATGGAAGGCAGGGGGAGGAGGAGAGGTGGTATTCCCGATGGCATCTGCCTAGTTGTTGCTGTGGGTGCCCAGATAGCGGTTAGGTAGGTCCTAACTGCCCAGAGGGGCCCACAACCAGCTCCTAATGGGGGAGGTTGTGAGCTTACACATCAGAGGAAAGGGGTAGAATCTGGCTGTGTTGGGAAGTAAGAGTAGGAATGGATATATATGAGACAAACCTCACAACTGGCTATCACAGGGAGGGTGGGATGTGACCCATTTTCCCAACTTCTGTTTGATCATATGTTCCTTGGAGTCAAGTCACAACCACCATCTGAGGGCCCTGGGTCTAGAACGGAGATCTTCAAACTCACCTTTCCCCCTCGTCTCATTATCAAACCACGCAATTTTGGAGCTGCAAATATCCTTAGATGTCATTTAGGACAAACTCTCTGATTCCACAGATGAAGAAACCGAGACTTACAGAGATGACATGAGGTCATATGACCTGGCATTTATATAGTGCTTTAAATTCTGCCAAGTGCTATCTACACATGATGTCTCATTTGATCCTCACAGCAACCCTTTGAAGTAGGTGTTATTATTATCTCTGTTTTACAGATGAGGAAACTGAGGCAGACAGAAGTTAAGTGACTTGCACAGGGTCACATGGTGAGTAAGAGTCCGAGGCAGGATTAAAATCCAGGTCTTCCTGACATCAAGTCCAGCACTCTCATCCACTGTGCCACCTAGATTATACTCGAGTGTCCTGACGCCCAAAGGATCCCAGATTGCCTGTCAGTTCTTCTAAAGGGGCCCTTGGCTGAATATCAGACATTACAACTGGCAAACACCTGGACATGCTTTCCCTACAAGGATACATATGTATGGACAGAACATGGCTGAAACCTTGGATCTTACCTGGGGACTTTCTGTTCCACTGAGGCACACTGACTCATAAGAAAAAATTCAATGAAGAAATACACATGAATGCAAAAAAACTTCCATCAATTTAACTTAAAAAAATCTAGAAGTTAGACACGATTTGCCTTATTTTTAAAGAAGAAGAAACATAAAACCTTGTTCAGGTTTTGAAGGAGAGGTTTTAGGACTAGATAGAGAGATCTAGATCATATGTAGAGAAATAGAATTAAATCCTTAGGAGCTTATAAGGTTAGGATAGTATATGTATGTATGTATGTGTATGTATGTGTGTATGTGTGTGTGTATATATATATATATACACTTTTATAAATATATATTTATAAATTTATTTTATTATTATATATTTATATATAAATACAAATACAATAGATATTTTAAAATTTTTTAACTTTCCACTGGGCTGATTTGAAGAGACAGAAAAGCAGCAAAAAAAAGATAGGTTAGAAAGAAATGGAAGGGCACGGGGCCTTCCTTGTTGTGTATAAACACTCTGAAGTCTCTCCCATCTGTTAAAACTACCAACAAAACCCAAAACCCTCAAATGGATCCTGTCAACCACTCAAGTATTCTTCCTATCTCTCCTCCTTTTCTCGGCCCAAATCCTACAACAAGCTGTCTACTCTTTCTGCCTTCATTTCTCTCTTAACCCTCTTCTCACTAACCTTTACAGTCTGATTCCACCTCATCATTCAACTGAAACTGCTCTATCTAGAGGTAACAATCATCTCTTAATTGCCAAATCCAATGGCCTTTTCTCATGACTCATTCTTTGAGCCCTTTGACACTGTTGACTCCCCCTTTCCCCATGGTTACATGCTCCTCTCTGGCTCTTATGTAACCCAGATCTCTCTTGGTTCTCCCGACCAAAGTTGTGACCGTCCCTTCTTAGTTTTCTTGGCTGGATCATCATATGTATTATATCCATTTTTTTCCAGTGTTTCCCAAAATTATGTCCTTCTATATTCTCCCAACCATATCAGCTCCTAGGGGTTTAATTATCATCTCTATTCAGATGATTCTCAGATTCCTAGAGATCCATTCCTGAATCACCCACTGCCTGGTTGACATTTCTCAATGATTGCATCTTAAACTTGACATATCTAAAATGGAACTCCTTATCTTTACCTCCAAATGCTGCTTTCAAACTCCCATATTTCTTTCTTTCTGCGAGGCAATCCGGGTTAAGTGACTTGCCCAGGGTCACACAGCTAGTAAGTGTCAAGCGTCTGAGACTGGATTTGAACTCAGATCCTCCTGACTCCAGGGCTGGTGCTCTATCCACTGCACTACCTAGATGCCCCCTAAACTTGCATATTTCTGTGGAGGGAGCCACCATCCTTGTCTCCCAGGTTCAAAATTTCAGTACCTTCCTCAACTCCTCATTCTCCTTCCTCCCATGTGTCCAATTAGCTGCCAAATTATGCTTTTTCTACTACCACAACATCTTTTGCAACCATCTCTTGGTCTCTGCTCACACAACCACAACTCTAGGCTCTCGCCACTGACCATCTGGACTATTCCAATAGCTTTCTAACTGGTTTCCCTGCCAGAAGCCTCTCTCCAATTCATGTTCCACATCTTCCACATGTCAAAGTGGTTTCCTTAAGTACAGGTTTGACCACATCACTCCCCCACTCAAACTCTAGTGGCTCTCTATTACCTCTAGGATAAAAGATGAACTCCTCTGGCATTTAAAGCCCTAACCTCTTTAATTATATTATATATCACTCCCTTCCACACATTCCGAGTACAGCCAAACTAACTTTCTTACTGAGCCTTTAACATGGCTCAACAGTCCTTCTATGGGAAAGCCTAGCTCATTCCCCATAGAAACTATTCCACCTCTTCTCTACCCTCTTCCACCTGTCTCCCATCCAGGGCCACCCCATATCCTGCACTTAAAGAAAATGACCTAGCCTCCTACTTCCAATTTAATAATTGTTTATATGAAAGACACTGAGGATACAAAGACCAAACAACAACAACAAAATGGTTCTTGTCCTCAGTGAGCATACATTCCATTGAGTGAAATCAACACATTCAAAAACAAGTACAGCAAATGCCAAATATATTCAAAGTTATTACGAGAAGAGGGGCACTAAAAACCAAGAGGCTGAAAAAAGTCCTAAAAATGTAGGAGATGGCATTTGAAGAGAGCCATACCAAGAGGTAGAAGTGAGGAAGGATAATCACCAGCTGCCCAATGGACAATTCTCTGTTTCATAGACATCTTAAACTCAACATGTCCAAAACGGAATTTGTTATCTTTCTCTCCAAACCCCGATTTCAAACTTCCCTATTTCTATGGAGGGAGTCACCATGTTGGGAGGACAGTCTGTGCAAAAGTATAGGGGCAGTTCAAGGAACATTGTGCCCAGAGAATTGTAAGTGGGCAGCAAGTGACTCCAGCCCAAAGCACTCTTCTTAGTTCTAGACCCATAATGAGCTTCTGGCATGAGCTCACTTGTCAAATCCCTCTCTCTAATCCCTATTTCCAGAGTTCTACTGGTTAACTATGCACACATTTTACCATTGGCCTTTGTCAGTATCCTTACTTCTCAATCTCTTTTTTTAAAAATTTTCTTTTATTTTCAGTTCCAAATTCTCTCCCTCCCTCCACCCTCTTCCCTACCCATTGAGAAGGCAAGAAATACAATACTCATTATTCATATGAAGTCAAGCAAAACATTTCCACACTTAGCCATGTTCTGGAAAAAAAAAACAAAAAGAAAGAGGGAAAAAATATTGTTTCAACCTTTACCCTGAGCCTATCAGTTCTCTATCTGAAGGTGGATAGCAGTTTACATCATGAGTCCTTTGGAATTGTGGTGGATCATTCTACTGAGGAGAGTTACTAAGTCTTTCACAGTTGATTATCTTTACAAAATTGCTGTTATGGTATAAATTGCTCTCCTGGTTCTGTTCACTTCACTTTGCATCAGTTCCCATATTTTTCTGAAACCATCCCCTTCATAATTTTTACAATGCAATAGTATTTCATCATATTCATATGCCGTACCTGGTTTGGTCATTTCCCAACTGATGGGCATCCCCTCAGTTTCCAATTCTTTGCCACCACAAAAAGAGTGGCTATAAATATCCTTGTAAATACAAATCCTTTTCCTTTTTAAGCCTATTTTTCTAAAACTTTGAAACTTATTTTTAGAAGTTGACTATTTGAAAATATATCATAACGTGGTAAACAGTATATTAAACTCAGAGAGCAATTAATCTCACAGCTGGCCAATTCAGGGTCCTTATTTTTCAGATCTTCTCCACAGACTTTGACAATGACTGAAAAGTTGGACTCTTTCTAAAGGACGGTCATTTTCCCTTTTTTTTCCACTTCTTGTTAATGGGAAATTAAAACAGTAATTATTCAAGAGCTAATGCAGTATTAGGCACAACAGTTTACAAAACACTCTGTTCATGACCAAACAAGGGATCAAGAGAATCACGAAAGTTAAGTCAGACAATTTTGATTACTGTACAATATGACATAAAAGATTTTGCACAAACAGAACCAATGCAGCTAAAATTAGAAGGGAAACCATTAATTGGGGGAAAATACCTTGCAGCAAGTTTCTCTGATAAAGGTCTCATTTCCAAGATATATAATGTGCTGTAAGGGCCATTCCCTAACTGAAATATGGTCAAAGGATATGAATAGGCAATTCTCAAGGGAAGGAATTCATGCTGTCAACAGGCATGTGAAAAAAATGTTCCCAGTAACTAAAAATTACAAAAATACAAATTAAAGCATCTTTGAAATTTTACTTCACACCCACTAGTTTAGCAAATATGACAAAAGAGGGAAATGATGATCATTGGAAGAAATGTGGGAAAACAGGCGCATTAATGAACTGCTAATGCCATTGTGAATTGATGTAGTCATTTGGGAAAGCAATTTGAAACTATTACTCCTCCCCCCAAAAAATCACTAAACTATGCATATCCAGGGATAACTCTACTAGGTCTGCATCACAAAGAGATGAAAGAAAGTAGAAAAGAACCCACATGTAAAAAAAGTAGTTATAGCAGTTCTTTTTGTGGAGGCAAAGACCTGGAAACTAAGTAGATACCCATCAATTACAGAATGCCTGAACAAATTATGGTATATGAATGCAATAGAATACTATAGTGCCATATGGAATATGAAAGGGACAGTTTTAAAAAAATCTGGGAAGACTGGAATGAACTGATACAAAGTAAAGTGAGCGGAACCAGGGGGAAAATGTATACTATAACACTATAACACTCAACACTATAAAAATGAACAAACTTTGTAAGACTTAAGAACTATGTAAGACTTAAGAACAACAACAAACCGTGATTCCACAGGCCTAATGATAAACAATGTTACTCATCTCCTGACAGAGAGGGGATAGATTCAAATACGCAAAATGATAACAGACATTTTTGAACATGACCAATATGGGAAATGGTTTTGTTCGACCACGTATATTTATAATAAAGGTTTTGTGGGGGTTTTTTCTTTTTCTTTTTCCTCATGGGGAGAATTAGCAAAAAGAAAAACAAATGCTTGTTAATTGAAAAAAAAATTTCTTAAAAAAATATTCTGCTTACATTTTGGAGACCTGGAAATTACCTTAGAGGTTGTCTAGTCCAACACCCTCATTTCATAAAGGAGGTAACTGAGGCCCAGAGAAGTTAAGAGTTGCCCAAATTACACAGCTAATAGGTAGCAAACTCCAGGTTTGAATCTAGATCCCTTGACTCTAAATCCAACACAAGGTTACATTCCAGTCCTGACTCCTCATGAACTAATTGTGTGACCTTTGGAAAGTCTCTTTCCTTCTCTGATCCTTAATTTCCTCCTCTGATCCTTAACTTCCTCCTCTAAAATGGGCAGGTCTCTTTCAGTTCCAAAACTGGATGAGGATTTGTTTCATACAAGGCTCTTTGACAAATGCCTAAGGTGAAAAAATGCCAAGAAACAATCACATTGGCCATCTTTAGGGTCTCTAGTTAGTTTCATTCTCTTTTACTTATCGCATTTCAAGCACATAAGCAGCCATCAACCATGAGGACCGTTTTCCATGAAAAATGCTCTTTGAGAGTATTAGACAGCCTTTCTGCCAGACTGACAAGAACCACAAGACCCATATCAGTTTGTTTTGTGTTGTCTGCCTCTCTCTCCAGTCAACACTCCCTAATGCCCTTTGAGAAGACATCGATGCTACACTGCCATTGAACTTCAATGCCAACTCTGTGGGCATTCAGAGGGGCTCCAGGAACTAACCAAGCTCCCTTCTACCAGCTCCTGTGGGCCTCCCTTCCACCACTAGTTTCCTATCCCTCAAATGAAGGCAATGATCAATAAGCCCTGGCCTGCCTACCACACTGGCTGGGTGGAGTGTCAAATGAGATCACATACATAAAATTCTTGGCAAAATGTAAAGTTCTGTTCACATACAAAGAGGTTATTATTGAGTCATAGGAGTAAGACCTTTGAGATTATTTAGTTCAAGCCTGAGGCCCAGGAAGTGGAAAGCTAACTGCCCACAATTATAAAGGCAGTGTGGCACAGAGCTGGAATTTGGACCCATTTTCTCTGACATCAAATCCACTGGTCTTTCTACTACATTAGTTTCCCTTGAGTGGAAATCAAGTCCTTAAGAGTAGGGGCGGTTTTCTTTTCATCTCTGTTTCCCCAGGGCCTCCCACAGAGCCTGCTAATAATCACTTAATAAATTTTTGCTGAATTCAATTGAGTTGAATAGAATTGTCAAATATATTGTCTTAATTAGACTGTAAGCTTCAAGGGCGGAGACCCAGTCCCTTGTTTTTTTCAGAATATCTGGTAGGGCCTGGCACTTTGTACATTCATGTACCAGTCATTTATATGCTGAATGAATACAAAGTAAACAATTTCCATGAGCTCTGCCCTATGACATCAGGAGGGGCATCTGGGTTATTACTTGGGTGCTGCACCAGCCCAACGTCTTGGCTAAGCTATATTTCTTTTCCACTGGCCAGCTATCTTTATCCCAGCATTGGAGAGGAGTAGTGGCTAGCCATAGCCCTGAAAACCTCTGTCAATAGGGGAGCAAATTATCCATTAACAGTCTTCCAAAAGGAATGCACTCCATCACCCATTGGCTTAACAACCATTTACAAGTTTTTCTAAGTAAAATTGCTTCAGGTGGGATGCAATACAATGTGTGAAAAATGTCAGATTACATATAACACCTTTGAGGCTGCCATGAGATAACTAACTTCAATCTAAGGAAGGGAAGAATTTGGACTGAGGATGGGGTGGGGTAGGAAATCTATTAGAAGAAAGGGTCATTTGAGGTCATTTCAGTACATAAATCATTATTGCAGGCTGGTAATAAGGAATAAGGAGGTTGGGAAGAACAAGACAGAAAAGCAATGATCCTGACTTTTTCCATATGTTGTATAACTAGGTATTAGGAACAGATGGGAATGGTAACCTCAGCCAAGACTCACTGAAGAGCAAGGAAAGGCAGGTGCATTCTAGATTTTAGTTTTTCCTTTCTTAATTTCATAAATTTGTTCCAATTCTCTGCTGCCATTTAACTTAGATCACAGGATTCAGACATAAGAGATGATGTAAGCCAAACCCCTCACTTTACAGAAGAGGGGCACGTAATGTGCTGTACTTGGGGTCCAGAAGACTCACATTCAAAATCCACTGAGGATACTAGCTAGGGATCTTGGGATAAGTCACTTCTCCTGAGCCACAGGTTCCTCATTTACAAAATGGGGAACCAAGGGTGGGGAACCTTTGGCCTCAAGGCCACATGTGGCCCTCTAGGTCCTCAAGTGCCACCCTTTAACTGAATCCAAACTTCACAGGACAAATCTCCTTAATAAAAGGATTTGTTCAGTAAAACTTGGACTCGCTCAAAAGGCCAAAGCCAAGGACCTAGAAGGTCGCATTGTGGCCCCCAGGCTGCAGGTTCCCCACGCCTGGGCTAAACACTCACAGCTTCTACATCATACGATTGCTCTGAGGCTGAAATGTGCCAATGTATGCAATGGACTTTGTAAACCTTAAGTCACTAGGTCAGTTGTTATTGATTCAGGTGAGCAAAGTGAGGCCCAGAGAAGCAGATGACTTGCCCAAGGTTCCATAGCTATTTAGCGATTCTAGTGGATCACTTATTCTGCACTTGTAAAGACAGTACCCTGTGGGAAAAAACGTTCAAATCACTAAAATAAGTGAAATGCAAATTAAACAAATGTTAGGTTCCACCTCACACTCATCAGCTTGGTGAAGAGGAATGTGCCAGTTGCTGGAAAGTCTGTGGATGGGGTGGAGCTATCCATTGGCCCAACCATTCTGGAAAGTCACGTAGAACTATGCCCCCAAAATGACTAAACTGTCCAGACCCTTTGACCCAGCAGTACCAGAACTAGGCATTCCCTAAAGAGGAAAAGGACTCATAGGTTCAATAATATTTATAGTAGCAATTTTTGTGGTAGGAAAAACTGGAAATAAATTAGATGCCCTTCAGCTGGGGAATAGCTGAATAACCTGGGGTTTATGAATGTAATAGAATAAATTTGCATCATAAGAAATTACAAGCATGATAGATTCAGAGAAACTTGGGAAAACTTGCATTAAATGATGCAGAGTGAAATGAGTAGAACCAGGAAAACATAATGACCACAGTAACCGGAATGAAAACAATGCTGAAAGACATCCGGAACTCTGTCAAAGCAGTGACTAATCTCCGAGTTCAGATAAGTGATGATGACTCAGGCTTCCGGCTTCTGGCTTCCAGCTTCCTGGCAGAGAGGTAATTTATTAAAGGTGCAGATGAGAAATACATTTTCAGGCAGAGCCAATGTGCTGCTGTGATTTGCTTGACTCTACTTGTTAGAAGGAAGGAAGGGCTTCTATTGGGGGGAGGGGGAAGCAGGAAAGGGTGAGTTAAATGGTAATGATAGATGCAGGGGAAAACAGTATCAAGAAAACATTTTAAAACACAGAAAAAATATAAGAAAATTAGGGAGGGGACCCAAATAGGGCAATTTTGTTCGATTTAATTTGTACTTATACCATTGTACGCAAGTGTATAGGCTCAAATAAAATCCTTATTTTTTTGTTCTCTGTAAATTGAAATGTTTGTTTCTGTTGATAACTGGTAAGTTCACAATTTGACAAAGAAAAGGAAAAAGAAAGAATAAGAATATTTCCGGCTTAATCTAACGCATCAGTTGTTTCTGTGAATCCCTAACATCACCGTCTTAGAGCTGGAAGGGAACAACTTTGTAACATCCAGTCTGAGTCTGACTCTTTCATTTTACAGATGAGGAAACTGAGACCCAGAAAGATTCAATGATTTATCCAAGGACACACAGTATTCATTCAGTGCCAGAGCCAGGATTCAAACCCAGGGCCTCCGACTCCAAGGCCAACATTTTTGCCAACTCACCACACACCAATCCTGGCCCCTTGGGGACAGAAACCCTTCATGATAATTTACCACAATTTAAAAATCAGCAAATGCTTTTCAAGTTTCTTATAGTACCCTCTCAAACTGAGGGGTTCACAACAAATTTCTATTCTATTTGCTCCTTTTATTTTTCTTGCCATGAGTGCCTGTATCCCATCTGTTCCTTACAAGCTTTCTATCTTAGTGGCTTCAATACCAGCCCTTATATGTCCATCAGTCTGTTCTCATTATTTCCCGCTCCCTTTTTCGCCTCTAATTATTCTATTTTGTCTTAAGAGCTGGCCCCCATTATTGCCCCATTACTTCAAATGAGCTGTCTTTCAATGTCAGCCTCCCTGTTTCCCTCACCACCAATCCTTAAGTCACAGACATATATTAGAGAGAGAAAAAAACAAAGCTTTGTGGTTATGGTTTGTCTTCCTCTCCATATTTCTTGAGTTTTAGAAAGCTTTCCTCTTCCCCCAGGATGTCCCGTTATTTCACCTGCTCACTATCAGAGTCCTTTGCCTTCCTCTTGCTGTGTGCCTTTATTAGACAATCTCTTTTTGTGCCTGAGGCCTTTGGTAATGTAAATTATCCAATTTGCTACATTCTCCTGGCCAGGAACGCCGAGGTATCAAAGATGGGGTCCTTGGCACGCGTACCGCACCAAGACCCCTCAGGCCATTTTCCTTTAGAGATTCCCAAGTAGGGAGGTTAATGAGCTGCAGCCACAGCCCTCTGAGAGCTCAGACACTATACTCCTGGCATTTGCTGCTTTTGAAGGTTCAGCTCCCCTGGTTTCCATGACAATCATTCCAGCTCTTTTAGACCCTTAGTTAAAGACTGACTCCCACCATCCAAATCGCCCCCACATTCTACTCACCTACTACTGCTTTGGTCGAATATCAGGCAAAGATAACTCCCTTTTTGTGGGCTGGACAAATTCAAAATAGGAAGAGTCTCCCAGGGCAACCTGGACACTTCTCTATTCCCACCCCCCAAATGGGGATTCTGTGCAAATGTTTCATTGCCTTCTGGGATAGCCCAACCTTCCGGGTTTTCAGGAGACTTGAATCAGCTGGGTCATCAGCTGCAAGGTCATGATTGGAAGATAAACAACACTCTTGCTTGCTGGCTTTTAAGGGCTGAGGAAGAAAGATCCCCTTTTGTAAATACAGGCTTATGGGCTGAATTCACCCATGTGGGAACAAAGAAGGCTTAGCAAGGTCCTATAATGCCAAACCACTTGACAGTTTCCAGAGATGCCAGTGGATTCTTCTGCTATCTTCTCTGCACCCTCCCAAAGTGGGAAAGGTAATAAACCACCAGGAATAAGAGAAGCCATTGCCCTGGGGGAAGATGGGCCAAAATGAACTGTCCTTTAGACCTCCAGGCTCAAAAGAGAATGAGAAAAGCTTTTGTCCTTCTCATCTTCTGTGTAATTAAACAGAAAAAGAAAATGATTCCTTCCTCCAGGTTGTTTTCTGGGAGTATGGTACCTTTTTGAAAACAAAAACACAAAACTACAAAGGATCATAGGGGTTAAAACTGGAAGTGACCTTAGAGATGATCTGGTCCAGGGGTTCTCAACCTGGGCTCTCTGAACTTGTTTTTTAAAAAATATTTTGTTAACTGTATTTCAATACAATGGATTTCCTTTGATAATCTCACACACACACACACACACACACACATTTTATTCCATGCATTTAAAATCATTATTATGAGAATGGATCCACAGATTGCACCAGACTGCGAAGGGACCCAAGACCCACACAAAAGTGAGGTGTCCCTCATCTAATGTGATCTCCATTTGAGCGAGGAGGGAATGGCTATACTCAAGGTCACACAAGTAGTAAGTGACAGAGTTGGGATTTGAATGCAGGTCCTTAGACTTGAAATCCTAGAAATTCTTCTATCTTCTGGCCCTGGCTCATAGTCTCTCTCTACCCCAATTCCTTTCCTCATTCTAGGGGATTTAAATATAGATGGTGTTGCTCCTTCAAGTGTCCTACCTTCTCCATTTCTCAGTCCATTCAATATCTACAACCTATCCCTCCAAACCACCTAGGCTACAGAGAGGGATGGTCACAACTTTGATCTTGCATCATTCACAAGTGTTCCATTTCCACACTCGGGAACTCCAAAATTCCTTCACAAAACATAATATTTTTATCTTTTCTTCTGTCCTCACCCTGAACGAGAACCTATTCTTTATCTTTGCCCTCTCATTTTTCCAGCTCTGAGCATGATCCCAGGCCCTCACCTCTCCTCTGGCTACAACTGCCCACTGCTCAGCCCGTTCATCTCTCCACTAACCTCTCCTCTGGAATCCCTCATTCCCCTGTCCTAACACCAGTTAAGCCTTGCCAAACCTCAATCCTGGATTCCTCCTACAATGCCTTCTGGAGGAAATTACAAAATTGTGCTGACTGGGTCCACTACAAATTTATGCCAGCTAATCTCAACCACCAGACAATCATAGTCCTCCAGAATTGATACCCTAGCCTACTCACCATGGTGGCTATTCTAAACCCTCTCTTCTTTCAAGATTCCCAAGTCACCCCCTTCTCCCACTAGCTCAGCTGAGTGATTCACCTCATACTTCACTAAAAAATTGAAGCTATTCACCAAGATCCTTCTCTTCTCCCCTCTTCCTTTTCTCACATCTCTCTGACACTATCCCCAACCATTTCATCCTATGCTCTGGTCTCTGATTAAGAGGTAGCACTTCTCACCAAATCTAAGCCCCTCAACATATACCTCCTATCTTATCTATCCTTCCACTTCTTCCAGCAGATTGCCCCTGCTATTATGCTTACTTCGTGTTGTTCAGTAGTTTTTCAGTCATGTCTGACTCTCCGTGACTCCATTTGGGGTTTTCTTGGCAGAAATCCTGGAATGGTTTGCCATTTCCTTCTCCAGCTCATTTTGCAGATGAGGAAAATGAAGCCAACAGGGTGAAGTGACTTGCCCAGGGTCACACAACTAGTTAGTATCTGAGGCCAGATTTGAACTCAGGAAGATGAGTCTTCCTGACTCCAAGCTCAGCGCTCTATCCACTGCAGTGCCACCTAAAAGCCCCACACTCTTGCTGAATTGCAAATTTTCTACCTTTTGGTTCTTGGTGTCTACAAATACGACCAAGTTCCTCCTTCCTTAAAAACCATCCCTATCCAGATGCTAACAAGCTCACCAGTTACTTCTTGTATCTCTCCTCTCCTCAGCTAAACTCCTTGAAAACAAGCTGTCTATTTTTGGTGCCTCAATGTCCTGACTTCTCACTTTTAAATCCTCTGTATTCTAGCTTCCAACTGCAACTGCGCTCTCCCAAGTTACCAATGAACTCTTATTTTCCCAAGCTAATGACCTTTTCTCAGTCCTCATCCTTCTTGTGCTATCTCTAGCATTTAACAGTGTGGAATACATTCTCCACCTGACTACTCTAGTGTCTATGTGTTTGGGGACATTGTTCTCTCTTGGTTCTTTTCCTACATTTCCAACAACTCCTCAGTCATCCATATCACACCCCTGAACCATGGGTATCTCCTAAAGTTCTGACCTAGGTCCTCTTCTCTTTTCTCTCTCTGCTCTCTTGCTTATCAGCCCACTAGCCCTCATGGCTTTAATGATCTCTACACAGATGATCCTCTGATCTATTTATCCAGCCCTAGTCACTCTCCAGAGCCCCAGTTCTCTCTTTTTTTTTAGGCAATTGGGCTTAAGTGACTTTCCCAGGGTCACACAGCTAGTAAGTGTCAAGTGTTTGGTCTGAGGCTGGATTTGAACTCAGGTCCTCCTGACTTCAGGGCCGGTGCTCTATCCACTGCACCACCTAGCTGCCCCTAGAGCCCCAGTTCTGAATCATCAACTGCCTAGTGGACATTTCCAAATGCATGTCCTGTAGAAATCTCAAATTCAGTATGTCCCAAACCATACTCCTCATCTTTGCCCCCAAATCCACCCCTCTTCCAAACTTATCTATGACTATGAAGGACAACCCCATCCTTCCTATTGCCTAAGCTCAGCCTTGGTGTCATTCTCAATTCTTTTTCTCTTGTTTGTCCCACTAATGGCATCAGTTTCCAAATCTTGTCATTTCTTTCTCTCTCGGGCCCATTTTCTCTTTTCTCCATGTCCATAGCTATCGTGATAGTTCAGGCCCTCACCAAATGTCACCTTGGCAATTTTTATAGTTTTCTAATTTGATTCCCTGCCTCAAGCCTCTTCTCACTCAAATCTATCTTCCACACAGCTTACAAAGTGATCTTCCTAAAGCACTCGTCTGATCTGACCATATAACTCTTCCCCAAGTTCAATCAAATTTTTTTTTCTTTTACCAAGTGAAATTTTAATATTAATCTTTAACATGGCAAGGAAGCGAACCACAGAACAGCAAACATTCACTCTAAATAACTAGCTACGATTCCTCTATGTCTTAACTTCAGTGTTTAGAAGCATGTTCCTCCTCATTCTTTGGTGTAGTTAGGAAATATTCTACTCTGACAGCTAATAAAAATGCTCCAAAACCCCATTTGAATCCTCTTGTCAAAGCAGCCCACAAAGTAGGTTTTCCATAATGACCCATGTATTGCCAAGCTTCATTGCGGCCCCATGGATCCCTGGGATCTTGCTTAGCCAACCTCTCCTGGACTCGCTGTAGTGGGGTTCCTTCTATCTTCCACTGTTTGCAATCATGGAGTTCAATTTTTCCATGACCATGTCCATGTGCCATGCTCATGTCCATGTGCCATGCCTGATAGGAATCTTGACCTCTCGGGACACTGGAGTCTCAGTACCGCCCCCCCCGCCCCCCCTCCCCCCAGTCAGAGCCAAGAGCAAACTCAATCAATTTTAATGACTCCCTATTACCTCTTGAATCACATATAAACTCTTCTGTTTGTAATTTAAAATTTTTATAATCTGGTCCCTTCCTATGTTTACAGCCTTTTAATATGTATATTAAACCTCTCCACAATTTCCTGTCTTTGCACTAACTGTTCTCCATTGCCCAGAATGTTCTCCCTCCTGACACCAGAATCTTAGAATCCCTCAACAGGCGGATTTCAGACACAACCTGGAAGGACTTACATGAACTGATGCTGAGTGAAATGAGCAGAACCAGGAGAACAATGTACATAGTAACAGCAGCATTGGGCGATGATCAGCTTTGATAGACTTAGTTCTTCTCAGTAATACAATGATCCAAGACAATTCCAAAAGACTCATGAAGGAAAATGCTATCCACATCCAGAGAAAGAACCATGGAGTCAGGATGCAGATCGAAGTATACTATTTTCTCTTTTTTTGTTTTTTTGTTCTCATGTTTTTTCCCATTTGTTCTGATTTTTCATTCACAACATGACTAATGGGAAATATGTTTTACATGATTGTACATGTATAACCTATATTAGATTGCTTGCTGTCTTGAAGAGGGGGAAGGGAGGGAGGGACAAAAATTTGGAACTCAAACTCTTACAAAATGAATGTTGAAAACTATCTTTACATGTAATTGGGAAAAAATAAAATACTATTAAGAAAAAAAGACTCAAATACCACCTTGAGAATGAAGGACCACCACCACCACCAACAACAACAAAGTCCTACCTCCTACATGTGGCCTTTCTCAGTCCTGCAGCTGCTAGTACCTTCCCCTGTAAATATGTCTTCTATTGATATGTATCAATTTATGTATAGGTTGTCTCATTTATTAGAATGTAAGCTACTTGAGGACAGTCATTTCACCCTGTTTGCCTCAGTTTCTCATCTGTAAAATGAGCTCTTTATATTTCCAAATGTCTAATATCTACCAGTAGCCTGCATCACTCATTGGGATGATAAGAACAAGGTCAAGTGACACATTAAAAATATGAACTGTCTCAAAAAGTGCCTAAAAAATGTAAAGACAAAGCCTTCAGTTGAACCATTAATCATGTGAGTTTTTTTAAAGTCTTTCTGTACTAGTATAATACCTGAAACAAACTTCATCTTCTGTTTTGTGTTGACCAACCTCTGTCATCATTTCACAGGACCTTATAGATTCACTCCATCGGCCCCCAAGACCTTCTTTCTCATTTCTTAAGGAGTTCAGTATGTGGCATGCAGTCTTCTTCTTTACAGCCCCTACCCCTGCCCTTATACTTGGGGATTTCAATATTTGCATTGATGTCTCCTCAAACAATATCTGCATTGATGTCTTCCAGTCTATAATCTCATGAATTCCCATGACTTGTATTTTAGGCCCTCTCAGCTACATAGAGCCCTTGGAATTATGAAGACCTAAGTTCAAAACCTGCCTTGAACCCTTACTGGCTGGGTGATTGTGGGCAAGTCACTTCACCTCTGTATGTCTCAGTTTCCTCAACTGGAAATAGGGATAATAGTAGCACCTACATCACAAGGGTTGTCCTGAGGATCAAATGAGATAAGTTGTGTAAAGCATACTGCAAACCTTAAAGCATTATAGAAATGTTGGCCATCATCATCATTAGCCCTGACAAGTGGGGAATTTTTACTATCACCATCATCCCCTACAATTCCACCTCCTTCATTCAAAACTCTGAAATTCCTTGATCTTACCACAACCTCACATCCTCTCATCAATCTTGGTTCTCACTTAGTATGCATGGCAAGCACTTAATAAATGTTTGCTGGATTTGATTATTTTATTTTAAGTCCATCCATAGTGTTGCCTGTGCATCTACAATGTCATATGCATGTACAGGAGGGGTACAAAAGAGGTTTGTCCAATCTCCATTGCTCTGAGTACCTTTCCATGACCCCTACCTTTCCAAAGCTCATCAGAAGCCCCATTATAGGCTCAGAGAATCTAGGGTTGGAAGAAACCTTAGAGATCCATCAGGTTCAACCCCCTCATTCTACAGATGATCAAAGTGGGAGCCCAAGGAAGGCAAGTGACTTGCTCAAAGTCACACAGATAAACAACAGGATTCCAATGGTCAAGGTTTCAACCCAGGTCCCTCTCCCCCACCTCACAATCCAGTGGACTTTGCCACCATACCAAACTACTCCTAACTGATCTTCTTTCCCTTTCCCATCTGCCATACTTTCACATTTCCCTTTCTCATATTTTTATTTTCTACTCTTATTCATGATAAACGGATAAGGATTTATACAACCTAGGTTACACTCATAAAATGGGATCCCTTAGTAGTCAATCAACATTTACTAAGTGTCTACTACATTCCAGGCACTGTGCTAAGCACTGGGGATTAAAACACAAAAGAAAAAATTACATATTGTTGTTGTTTGTCCTTCCTTCTCCAAGAAGGCCATGATATCTGGAAAAGTGATGTCATGACTTAGAAGTGAATTGGATTTAAGTGAGGGGGGGCTGTGTAAAGTCACCAGCCTCTCTCCTCCAGAGCCATCTGGCTCCAGTGGCAAGATATAGATCAGGACGACTAGAGATGGCCCTGGATTCAGTGGGAGACCTCGGCCTCTTTAAGCTAAGGTCTTTCCCAGGTCTCAGTCTGTCTGAGGCAATGCCCATTCAATGATTAAGGCTAGTAAAGAAATGAGTCAAAGAATGGCCTCTTTTACCTAGTCAAAAAAATCAATCTGGGATAGGAAGACCCTCACGAATCTTCTTCCAGTATAAGCATATAAGTTTACACTGGAAGAGGACATTGATTCATAGGCCACTTTCAGGTATCATACAGGCCAAATTTGCAGGAGGAAAAGTATAGCCTATATTCAGACTAAAAAAGTATTTCCCTGGCATAGTTTTCCACACACTGATTTATCTACTGCCAAGATATTCTAAAAGGAACATGAGCTGTCCTTTTCAGGGCAGACTGAGGATCATTACAAAGGAAAGTCAGTTGCTTGCCACTGATAAAACTACATTTATTCCTCTACCCTTACCAAGATGCCTCTTTCCTCCCGCCTTCCCTATCTCCACTGGGCTGGAAGGACAAAGTTATTATCTCCAACCCCTTCAACAGGCCTGCAAACCAAAGAGCAGATGCAAGCAGTGAGCTGGGACTGATGAAGCTGTCTGGTCCTCCTTCAGAAACAAAACACAAAAGTGTACAAAGCCCAAATGGGAAAAGGAATGGGAATCTGAAATGGGAATATGAACTTTGAATCATGTCTCCCCCTCTCTTTTATCAAGACAGTAAAGCTTCATTAACTGATAAAGACAAGCAATTCCGTGGGCCCCTTTGACAGTGTGGCAAAACGTATAGACTCCCTCTCAGAAGTCTCTTTTCAAATAATTGAAGGAAATGCTCGATTTTAGTGAGAGTTTACTAAAAATAAAGATATAATTTGTCCCATCCAAGTTCACAGACCCCTTAAAATCTATCCATAGACCATGAATTAAGAATCCCCACTTTAAGAGATCTTCAAAAATGGAGAAGAAACAAGAAGGCATCTAGATTCCAATTAACTTTGCCACCAAATGTTGCATGGTAGGTCATAGCTCATTACTAAACAAGAATAAGGAATTCAAAGATGAACAGAGGTTACTGAAGGTGGAAGGTTACCAGGGAACTGAAATTTTATCCTTTTTCTTATCCCCATTTCATTCATTCTTTAGGAAAATCACTTTGGCATCTGAGTGAAGGAAGGAGTAGAGAGAGATTTGAGGCAGGGACATCAATTAGCAGCTATCACACTAGTCTGGTTGGAAGGTGATGGGGGCCTGTACCAGGGGGGTAGCAGTGACAGAGGAAAGAGAAGGGGGAAGAAAGCAGAGACGTTAGGAAGACAGAAACCACAGGATTCAGCAACTGATTGGATATAGGGGTGAGAGAGAGAGAGAGAGAGGAAGGAGTTGAGGATGACGCTTAGCTTGGCTGCCTGGATGACAAGTCATTAATCTTCAGGAAGAGCCTTGAATACTTTCAGATGGTACTTTGACATGCAATAAATCCAATTCCAATTGACTGGCTTACTTCTAGGGATGATAACATGTAGCTTCTTTCCTTCTAAAATTTTATAGTTTTATTTATTTACATTTCTCACCTAACCCATGACATATATCAAAAACCCAGGTACTCAAAGGCAGTTAGCATTTAGGTGGATTAAAGGTAAAAACCGCTGTGTTTAATTTCCCTTCCTTCCTTCCTCTTTCTTTCTTTACTCTTTCTTCTCTCTCCCCCTCTTTCTCCTTCTCCCTCCTTTCCTTCCTTTTTCTTCTTTCCCTCTCCCTCTCCCTCCCTCCCTTCCTTCCTCTTTCTTTCTTTACTCTCCCTTCTCTCTCCTTCTCCTTTTCCCTCCCTTGCTTCCTTCCTTCTGGCTTTCTCGTTTCCTTTATACCTCACCCAAGACTGTGATTTCATTGCTTTAAGGAGCTCCCAGTGAGGAAACTCCCCCTACCGAGACAAAAACATAGGAAAGCTACTGATGCAACTGCTAATCTTATTAAGTTGCCTCTGGGCACTATAAGGTTTCATTTAGGGTCAAGCCCATATAGCCAGGATGTGTCAGAGGTAGGGCTTGGACCCTTCCTAACTGAGGCAGACTCATTATCCACAAGGTTATACTGCCTTTCATTTCATGGAAGCTTTCCATTTGGATATCTATCAAGATACTGTTCTTATTAGAGCACATGTGCAATTGATTTAAAGCGAAACCAGAAAACTTTCAAGTGCTTGCTGCTAATGCCATCTGGCCCTTAAAAACACTCTCCCTCATGCCAGTCAATTAACACCATGCCCCTCCTCCAAGGCCAAAATATCTGATTAAGAAAAGTCAATTTTTGAACTATGTGAAATAAAGACAGAAGTCCAGCTCGTTTCTGAGCTATTTCAAAAGATACTTGAGAATCAGAAAAGAAACTACTTCATCTGAGTAGAATATGATTTTGACCTCAATAGTGATTTTTCTATATTGCCTGGAGACCTGATTCTATCAACTGAGGTTCAAGAACTGGAACAAGAAATACAAAGAGAGGGAAAACATAGCGAAATGGAATTCCTAGTAATTTGTCTCATAAATCTAGAGTAGTCTGAGGGGAAGAAAAAGGCCTGATCTATACAATGAGTTTGGCTAGCCAACCCCACATTTATCTTTTGCACAAAATGCCATTCATTTATGCCAAATGGGGTCTAGCATCTAATAGCAGGATAATTGTTCCCAATTTGGCATATTAAGAATATCAGCTAGCTAATATTAAACACTTGAAGTGACAGTCTGGTTTTGATCATTTTCCCAGGGTTTAATTAATTCAATTGAGAAATAAATCTTCTTAACTTCTAAAACTATATGGATCAGAAAGATGTAAAATGAGCTAATATACTTTTAGCAATATGAAAATGTACATGGTCATTGTGTGGTGTCTTACCACACCAGAGATCCCATTAAAGTGGTGGTCAAATCATGTCCTCTCTACACATGGTGATGTATCTTGTCTCTCTGTGTCTTTCTGTCTCTCTATGTCGGGATACTGTGACTGACAGCCATGGACCAGGTACTGCTGGCCCAAACAGGCCTTATGGACAGGAAAATGGCATATTCATTAAACCCAAACATCCCCAGCTTTTGGGCCACAGACATGGCAAGAGATATATACACGTCCCTTCAGGGAATACACTTCACAACCCGCCCCCACTCCATTCTTAAAAGCAAGATAATTGGCAGAGTATATGAAGGACACGGCCAAGGGCCCTCACCACTGCATCTGGGCTACCCAGTTAAGCCTATAAACCTTGCCTGCCTGCTCCTGTACTCTGGGCTCATTTGCCACTCAACAGCCTGGAAGGTGGCCGGCTTCCTCTAAAATACATGAATATTTTTCATTCTGTCTCCTTTCTTTAAATACCCTGGGCCAGGACACCTGGACAAGGAAGGGCCAACACAATCAGCTGGCCTTGGCCCAACTGCTCCTGGGAGTCCTTGTTATGGTGTCACCTTTCCAGGGCAGTATCCAGATAGAAGAGCATGTGGTCCAATTTGCAATTGTTTCTGGGGATATTCTCTTCTCACCTACCCTCCACTATGCTGATGCTCTCTTGCTAGAACTACTGCATTGCGGAGCAAGCTGTAAACTCAAATGTGTGACAATGAAGTCAGCAGTCAGTTTGGGCTATATGTTGGCTGTATCTCTAAGAACATAATGCGATATATAATGGAGATCCAAGGAATGACAGGAAAATCGTGTATACCACAGAGTGAAATAAATTGTAACCAATATTGGGATCATCTTCTGACAACCTCATGGAAAGATATGAAAGTCCCACAAGACATGTAGGCATGGATGGCAAGTTATCTGTACCAGTGAAGGGAATGCCTACATCATGGAGGCCACAGATCTATTGGGGGTATGTGAAAATATGAGAGCTAAAGAAATAACCAATGAAATGAACCTATTAGAGAGTATGTATAGGATATATGGACATTGAGGACTTTGCTGATAGGACTTTGAAAGACAGAGAAAAGCTTAACTTCCATATAGGTATCTCATGGTTAGGCCAATCGTGATGAGAGCTCACATCTCCATCATGATTTATAATCACCAAATACTCTCCTATGCCACTAACCAAACATCATGACAATACCATGAGCTAGCTAGTTCAGGCATTATGAAGCCTATTTTACATATGGGGAAGCTGAGAGAAGTTAAGAAGCTTGTCTAAGGCCCAAGTTAACTTGGTAATGACATGACTAGTGACAGATCTATCTTCTTTTAAAATATATTAAAGTGGGGGCAGCTAGGTGGTGCTGCAGTGGATAGAGAGCAGGTCCTGGAGTCAGGAGGACCTGAGTTCAAATGTGACCTCAGACACTTACTAGCTGTGTGACCTTGGGCAAGTCACTTAACACCAACTGCTTCCCCCCAAAGAAAACCCCAAAAACAAAAAAAGAAATACTGAATTGGCAGTTAACTGGGAATGACCTTATGAATTTAGAGTCTTATCAGTTTGTGAAGGAGGGGGTTTCTGCATGTGGGACATACAGAAACAATCTGCACACTATGAGAGGCCATATGGGATTGAAGAGTAAAGGAACTAGAGGTAAATTTGAGTTCCAGGCTCGCCCCTGTCATTTCTTCCTGTATGACCTTGTGCAAATCATTTCAATTCTCTGGGACCTGTTTTTCTCATCTATAAAAAATGAGGCAGATGGATCAGATGCCCTCTTGGGTTTCTTTCAGCTCTTAATGGATGATTCTCTAAGAGATACAATGGAGACCACTCTGGCTATAAGCCCCTCCAATAATCTTTGTTTAGATGAGAAGGCTGACCTGTTTTGTTACCATCATAAAAATAAGGAGACCTGGGTTCTAGGTGAAGATCTGCCACTCACTAACCATGACCTTGAGGCAATCAGCTCTCTGAACTATAACTACCTTATCTATAAAACAGATCTCTAAAGTATGATTCTGTTAAAAAAAAATCCAAGAAAATTGCATGAATTTTCGGCCCCAAATCATTGTCATTTTCTCTTGCTCTATAATTTGAGCTCCATCCAAACAAGACCACTCTCTGTTGCCTGATCTTACGCTGCACTACCCTCTTCCTAAATCCACACATTAATGTAGGTCTATCCTAATGCCTCAAAGACGCTCTTTCCTCTACCTCTGGAGATACTCTTTTTTGAGGCCTAGTTTATGTCCTATGAAACCTCTTCACCCTCCTCCATTTCCTAACGGTGGGGGGTCAGGCTCCCACCTCCACTTTATTTAGTAGACATAGTATCTTCACACCATTTGGATAATCAGGGAGTCACCACTAATAATCCAGGTAAGATGGAAGATGACTACCTGCCCTGCCACTACCTCGTAAGATTCTCTGGGCCTCCATAATCCCAGGTGCTGCTCTCTGACCTTCCAATGCACCCGGAGCCCTGGGCCTTGCTCTCCACCCTACCCATGAACCTTTAGAACTTCCAGGCGAGACCCTGTAGCTCTGATCCTCAATGCTAAGGACAGTGGTTTGCACATAGTAGGCATTTCATTCAGCTTTGATTTCAATGCCTTTTCTTAAGGACATATCACCTTCCCAATCAGATCATACTTTATTTCTGAAGATGAAGCAGGTTCAGTCCACTTTTTTAATTTCTTCAGTACCTAGTATGGAAGTATGTGACAGAACCATGGTGTGTGAGATGGCCACTCCCAGAAAAACTTAAGAATAACATCAAATTAAATGTACCACTTGACTTTGGAGACCTCTCTAGACCCATGTGGTCTTTGGGCAGAAAGTCTCATAGCTCAAGGTAAGAAAAACAAAAACAAAAACAAAAACAAACCAATTACATATTTGCCTTATCAAGAGAGAGGCATTTTATTAATATTCATTCTAATTTATTTCCTAAATCCTGGAAATAAAGCTTTGATCCTTTAATGCCAAAGGTTCCTACAGATTTTTTTTCTTATGAATCATGAGCTATACTTTATTATTGGTTGTTCAGTCATTTTGGTCGTGCATGACCCTCTGTGACCCAATTTAGAGTTTTCTTGACAAAGATACTAACGTGGTTTGCCATTTCCTTCTCCAACTCATTTTACAGATGAGGAAACTGAGGCAAACAGGGTTAAGCGATTTGCCCAAGGTCACTTAGCTAGTAAGTGTCTGAGGCCGGATTTGAACTCAGGTCTTCCTGACTCCAGGGTCAGTGCTCTATTCACTGTGCCACCTACTTGCCCTTTTATTATTTGGGATGGAGTTAATTTTTATATATTAAGTCTGAAAAATCAATCAATGGTACATGAAGTAAATAGATACTTATTTTTTAACTGGACAAGCTATTGTTCATCCTTCTTTCTCAGAGCGGACCACTGATGTCTTGACTTGCACATGAATTGGATTTAAGTGAGGCAGAGTTGGCCTGACTTATCCTTTTGTGACCTATGACCCAAAGGGACCCAGTTACTTATTCACAGGTCACGGACATCGGGATGCTTCCTGAAAGTAGGTCAAAGACCACAGTATGGTACAGTAGAAAGGCTGCTGGGATTGGAAATCAGATGACCTGGGTCTGAATCCTGACTCAGCTACTTGCTACCTTGTGAACTTGGACAAATCACTTCACTTATCTGGGCTGTGGAATTCTTCATCTCTAAAATGAGGGGGATGAGTGAAATGATCCCCAAAGTCTCTTTCAGTTACACATCTATGATTCCATGACAGAGGTGGTAACTTTTCCATCTGGATGATCTTGCCACTGACTAGATACACCCTACATCTGTACTTACAAGGCAAAGTGGAAAACAGAGGAAATCAAACAGATATTCCAAAGAAAGATTGGAGGGAAAAAGGTGGGGGTGGTACAGGAGTAGAATTGTCTTTTTTTTTTAATGTACCTGTGATTTCACTGGGATAAAGAATTCCCAGGGAGGAAACTACCTCCACCAATACAGATTAGCAACTGCTTTGTGACTTCAAATCTTAGACAGTTTCTCAACTGATAAAAACACATTAAAATCCTGAATCTTAATTCATATCACCCCCTTCCATGTACTCTCTGATTTAGTAAAACTCCTCTACTCTCTCTCTCTCTTTCCCCTTTCCCCAAATGCTCTGTATCTCCCACTTCCATGCTTTTGCTCACACTGTTGCCTTTGCCTAGAATGCCTCCCTTCCTCCCCTTCAATTCTTGAATTCCTATCCATCCTTCCAACACCAACTAAAATGTCACTTCTTTTCTGCTTCTTCCATCCTCCCCCAAGAGAAGAATGGTCTTCCCACTTGGGCCTCAAATAGAATTTTATTTTGAGCCTCTTTAATATACTTATGTAATGGTACATTCTAGATAGCCAGGTGTTACTCCCCTCAAGATGGCACTGGCTTGGGAATCAAGACAAACTAGGAATCATGGTATCTAGGCCCAGATCCTATCTCTGCCACTTACTAGCACTGTCACTGTGGGCAAACCACTTCTTTCTAGGCCTCAGTCTCCTCATCTGTGAAATTAAATGGGCTAACTAAATGACCCCTATGGTCTATTCTAGCTCTGAACTATATCTCTCTGACTCCCTAACTAGACTGAGCTCCAAGAAGGCAAGGGCCAAGTCTCATCTGAGGTTTGTAACTCCCCCTAGTACTCCATGCAACCTTCTGCCTATAGGGCAGGCTTTCCATTTGTGAGCTTGAGCTCTAGGCCACTCACAACACAAGGCTCCGAGGTTCAATACATGCGGCCTTGTTGAGCTCCGGCAACAGCCCAAGGTCCAAACATTACCTGGATGTTTGATGCACTCACACAGTGGAATGGGCATTTGATTTGGTCGCAGAGGACATGGGTTCAGGAACCAGCTCTACCACTTACAACCTCTGTGACCTTGGGCAAATTATTTAACGTCTCCATCTCTCAATTTCCTCATTTGGAAAAAGGAAGTTAGAGTGGCTGGCCACTATGTTTCCTTTCAGCTCTGAATCTATGATCTTATAATCCCATAAAGTTTCTTGAACAAATGACTAGAAATCTTAGAGCCACATAAGGATCTTAGAAACAAACTTGTCCAACTCTGGTTTTACAGAGGATGAAACTAGAGCCATGGGTGAGTTGACTTCACTGAGCCTACTTATAAAATAAGGGGGTCATACTGGAGACCTCTAAGCACCTTCCCACTTCTCAAATTCTGGGAGGTCCAGAGAAGGATAAGTGACCAGCCCTAGGTGACGTAGCTGCTCAGTGAGAGAGCAGGGAATCGACTCCAGGTGTCCTGATTCCTCACGTGACACTCTTTCTACTATAGGAGGATGACCTAGCTCTATCTTTGATCCTCAAGATAGCGTTGGGGTAGGGGTTGGGCCTGTCAGGAATGAAATTTTAGTCTGACAAGGAGAATGGAACTGACCCAGAAAGACTTTCCAAGTGATAGCATCTGAACCTTAACCAATATCTAGATTTTACCTATGGGGGCTCCTGAATATAATAGACCAATACCGGTTCTGCAACACTATTTGAAGGAAATGAGCAAAGAGGCCTTTTGCAGGGAAATCATAGGATTAGAGATTTAGAGATGAAGGGGAAAGTAGATATTATCTTGCCAACTCCTCTTATTTTATACATGAGGAAAAGAAGGCCTGGAGAGGGTGACTGGCCCAATATCACACTATTATTAAGTAGCATGATTGGGCAGAGACATAAGTAGGAATATTTTCAGCTGGGGCAAGCACAGTTGTGTGTGTGGGTGTCAGGGGAGCGTGGTTGAAGCAGAGGATAGTCTAACCATCGAGACAGTCACATGAGGGTGGTCCTACCTATGCTGCTTTGGAGGCCCAGGGGAAAGACAGTTCACTATGCAGCAGGGATCCTGGGGAAATTGCCCTGGGGCAAAGGGGGGCAGTCACACCTTAAAGTAGTCCAGGCCAGTGCAAGGGAATGGAGCTCAGCACAGATAAGAAACTACATACACCTCCCTCCCCAGAAAGAGTACATGCCCCATAGATGCTGGCACCATAGAGCCATTTGATCAACGCTGATTACATCTCTGTAGCCAGGATGTAAATTCAGGACCTTGACTCCCCAAATCAGGAACCCATTTTGCCATGCAGTGTTCATAGACGGAGGACTACACGTCCTCGCCAAAGCCCACATAAAGAGGGCTGCTTTAGCAGAGCTCAAAGCAAATCAGGCAGAAAAGCAAGAGCGACAGCTTTGGCCTCCAGGAAACACAGATAACATTCATTTAGTTGGAAATAGATTCCTTAGCAACTCCTGCACCTTTAGGGAACAAGCTGCATTTCCCCCTCCCCCTTTAGATAAACGCTAAATAATTAATGTGCTCACACAAGCCATCACACTGCTTTTTATGCAATAGAAATAAGCTAGTTCATTGCCATTTATAAACAAGATAAATAGGTGAACAAACAACACCTTACAACATTTAGTCAACTTCAGCACTGACCAGACACAATGCATTAGTCCCAAATAAAAGAGAACATAAATATTTTTTCGAGGTCTAAGAAGAGGAACACACTCGTGTGGAAATGCCATGGTTTCAGCTTTAGGTTACCTATGGAATTGCTAGGTATGGCATGGGCACATGCCCCCAGCCATGCCTGCTGTTTCTAAAGTTATAGTAAAGCAGCCAAGAAACTGGTCTTGGAATTCTAGCCCAAGGCCCCGATCCTGCTTCCCAAGAGAGACAAAGGTGAACAAATTAGGAGGCCGTTTCGATGGTTGGGATCTGCTGAATGGAGGCAGGAGCATTGCCTAATGACCTATTCCTTTCCCAGTTTTAAGGGCTCTTTTGTTTGGGACTTAAGGGGAATCTTTTTTGCCAATCAGTTTAAAGAAAAAAAGTCATTTCACCTGCAAGGCTTCTACTAGGCAGAGCCCCAAAGTGGGACGATTCTTGCTGAATGAGCTTGCTTTGGATGGTCACGTGCCAACACCATGCCTTCCCCTCCTAGCAATTCCTTTCTTCCCACTTCCTTCCTTCCTTCTACTTCCTCCATGAAGACACAAGGCTGTGCCTGCAAATGCCGTAAGCAGAGAACCGCCCTCCCCCTCCAGATTCCCATGGAAACAGGAAGGAGCAGCAGAGACAAACACCCTTCGATCCTTCGGATGATCTGCTATACTTCCCTGATGTGGGCACCCCCTCCCTGGAAGCCAATCACCACTCCCTCCATGGCTTAGCTGACAGGAAAACGACAAAAAGCGTCGCCTGGTGGCCGACCTTCTGGTAATGAGCCCCTCTGAAGCTGATCCTTAGATGAAAGTACACTCTCCATCCCTCAGCCTGCACTTAGTAGATGCTATCAGAGCTTGGGCTCCACTGACAGAGCCTTTAAGAAGCCAGGGTCATCTCCATGACAGGAGGAAGCGACAGAGTTCGACTTGAGCCGAGTGCATCTATATCTCTGTCTGTGTATATACATGTATATATGTATATATATATTACATATATATATGTAATACACACACACACAATATGGAGCTATATATCTTTGTGTATGTGATTTGTATGTGTGTGCATGTAGATTATATCTATCTTTCTAGATATTTTTGTGAAAGTCAGTCATCAGGTGATGTGTATATATATATATATGCACACGTACAAATACACGTCTACACACATGTATACACAGATATGTGTATATATATATATAGACACCCATATATACATGCATATGCACATACCTATATGTATCATTTCAGGAACTTGTATTCATTTTTTTAGGCCTGTTTTTTCAGTCCTGGGTATATGATGACTTGCTTATTTTCATTTCTGATACAAAACAAAAGGAAATCAGCCCCCTGCAAAAAAATGTACCTAAATGGGGGCAAATGCCATTGGGTTCCAAACGTACAGCCAGGAGAGACTTTCAGTGCAGGGAACAGGTGCCTCAGTGGACACAGGGGGGTATATTGGAAAGATCAGGAGACTGAGTCACAGAACCTGACTCTCAATTAGATGGGATCTCAGTGACCCTCTAGGTAAACTGATATCTGAAGAAGAATCTTCTGTAAAGTGAGTGGTCATCCAGCCCTTAGCCTAAAAACATCCATTGAGGTGCCCCAGCCCACTTTTTTGAGGCAGCCTCTTCCATTTTGGGACAGCTCCAACAGTTAGGAAGCTTCTTCTGACATATCAGGTCCATCACTCCTGCTTCTGCTACCTGAAGCGAAACAAGGCAAGTCTTACTCCTTTTTCCTATGATGGCCTTTCAAAAGCTTGAAGACAGCTATCGTCTCCCCCACCCCAGTTTTCTCTTTCCCAAGCAAAACATTGCCAGGTCCTTCCATTGATCTCCATTTGACTTGGACTCAAGGCCCTTCAACGGACTGATGGCCCTTCTTTGGATACTCTTGAGCTAATCAATATCCTTCCTGAACGACAGTGGCCAGGATGAGCACAGTTCCTCCAGTAAGGCTCTGACCAGGGCAGAGTATAGAGGAATGATCACCTTCTTACTTGTTTTCTAGCTGCCACAGCTGGAGACCTGGGCCCTAGTACCGGCTCTGTTTTGAAGCAGTTCTCATAACTTTATGCAAGATACTTGCTATCTCTGGGTCTCAGTATCTATTCTAAAAGAATAAGACATTTGGGCTAGATGATCTCAAAGTTCCTTTCTGACCCCGACTTTTTGGAATTCTATGATTAATGAATCACCCACACTACCATTTCAGACTACAGAAAGCTCATTAAATCTGGACTGGGTGCTGAGGCTCAGATTTCCTATGAGATAATAGTATAATTAGATTAGCAGTGACATTCCTCCTCCCATTCGACTCCAAGACAGCCTGTCATCTCTACCTGCATTCTACTGTCACATGCTGGATGGGTAGATGGCTTGATACATACAAATACACATGCGTATGCACACATACACACACACACACACACACACACACACACACACAAAACCCTCCTGAAAATACCCTTTTCTTTAGATTCGTTGCCTTTGGACTGGAGGCAGGTTGGTGACGGTGAGATAATGAATGTGATACCCACAGTATTTGTGTTGTAAGTAATTCTGCATCCCTCCAGGTACTCAGCCCAATGTTAATTAAGTATGTCCTATATAGATCCTCAGTGTGGAAAGAATTAGCAGCTCGACCAAATCTACTCTCTCACTTAACGCAAAATGAATACAAAAGGAGCTAGAGAGGTTAGCCACGTAGCCAAGAATTCACAGAGAGATGCTCAGCTTGAGAAAAATGTGTGATAATAAAGCAAAAGGATAATTAGCCAGGTCCAGTTATATAACTGCAAGGAAAGGAGCAATGTTACTGAAAACCAAAGGGTGGCAGTAAAGAGCCAATTATATCTGAGCTTGTACAGAAAACAGCCAAGAAGAAGGGAGGAAATGGAGATGAGGGGTTTGGAGCATAGACAGCATTTCATAAACCAAGCATCCGGTCTCCTTACGATATTTAATGACAGAAGAAGCCTCATGTTTGATGTGACTGAAAGCTAGATCTCTACAATTGGTGAGAACTCTGCTACCAATCTGGGCTTTACAGACTAGCCAATGTCTTCCCCATCGTTCAATTAGTAAACTTAAATATAGAACAGCTAAAGGTATATTATATTCCTCCTGGCATTAGCTCATGGGAGTGGGTGGAGCAGTGGGCATGGGAAGGAACCTAGCTAGGGGAAAAAAGAGAAACTGTTCCATCAACTCCAGAATTACCCTATTGGCTCATGGGTTATCTGGCAACAAAGGAAGTTTTCATTTTAATGAGAATTTCTTCCACCTCCCAATTTGACATGTGGAATTGTCTTTTGAAGAAACAGAATGGTACCTGGCTGGCTCTTCTGGGAGACAGACATTTTATGAGTAGCCAGGAGTAACCGGGGCCCAAATGATAACAGTTGCAAATGGAATAGAAAATCATTTGGGGGAAGGGAATAAGCATTCGTGTAGTACCTACTATGTACCAGGCACTGTGCTAAGTGTTTTACAAATATTGTCTCAGTTGATCCTCCTGTGATGCAGGTGCTGTTTTATCCCCATTGTACGGAAGAGGAAACAGAGGCAGACAGAGGTTAAGTGACTTGCCCAGCTAGCAAGTTTCTGAGGTACAATTTGAACTTGGCTCTTCCTGACTCCAAACCCAGCCCTTCATTCACTGTGCCACCTAGCTGCTTAATTTATTAAGCCCTTACTATGTGCTAAGCGCTGCTTGATACAAACAGAAAAGCAACATAATTCCTACTCTCAAGAAGTTTACACTCGAATTCTGTGGGACAACACAGTAACAGAGAAATCAGCTGATGTGGAAAAAGACCCAGTCAAGTTTTTAGGGCCTAGAGGCAAGGAGAATGACAAAGCCCAGGAATCCTATGCAATGGCAGGTTAGTTGGCAATCCCAGTGGGTCTGAAAGGCACAGCAGGAGGAACATGGTAAGGCTCAGGATTCCACCATTTTACTGGAAGGATTATTGTAGTTAATGCCTGCTTATTCATACAAGAAATGTCAACAGCCATTCAACTGTCTTCAATAAACAGCTGTCGAGAAGGGGTAGTAGGCCTGCGGATCCAAGTGGAGCACGCCTCTAGGTTACCTCCAAAAGGGCTGGAGAAGCACAGAGGAGGTGGGGAGAAGGGGCAGCATCCAGCTAAGAGTCAGTGTTCGACGTCTGGTGGAGGCTGGGCAATAAGGAAGAGATCCTTGTGGCCTATCCCTGCTGGGTTCTCAAGTTCCTCTTGAGATCTGGGCAGTTAAGAATGGACGAACGTCTTTGGGAGGAGCACCAGGGTACTTGTGACTGGGCTCTCAAGCCACCTGTTGAGATCTAGGTGACTATCCGTATGATGGGGCAGGGGAGAGTGAAGTCCCCCAAGTTTCCCAGGGTGCCTGATGCTGCTGGTAAACTCCATCCTAAACACTCAGCAATGACATGGAAACAAATATTGAAAGGGTGAGCATTTCAATGTGGTCAGTATCCAGTCACTCACTGCTTCTCAACAGACTGATACTAGCACTCAAACCGAAAGGTCAGTGTGTAGGACAGGCTGGGTGCTTATAGGCCTTTATAACTGTCAGGAAAATCACAGATCTAGGCAACATAATTTCTCAGTACAGCAATGTTGTCATCTCCTATAATTTAAAAGAAGGCCGTTATTTGCTCCAGACTCATTATCCATCATTTACTGAGTGTACTATACCCTGTACTTTTTAAAACCAAAAGTACAAGAGAGACCCTCCAGATTTATGATGTAGAAATGACTGAGTAATACAAGAAGAACACCAGATCCTGGATTAGTCCAGCAACCCCCTATCGGCTCATCCTTTCCTCTCCCTCTTCCTTCCTCTCTTCCCCCTTTTAAATCTCCCTCTCTTCAACTCAATTTTCCTGGGGCAGGAGCCTCCTGGTCTTAGATTTTTTCAGAAAAGAGAAGAGAGGAAAGGGGCAGGGCACAAAGGGCAGGAGCAGAAGCAATTGAGACCATCCTGTCACCTCCATTTGCCCTGTTGCAAAATGTACCTGAGCAACCAAGTGGGGCTTGGCAGCTGAAATTTCACCCTACGGTGCTGAATCTGGGAGGTGCTACTCACAACAGGCCAGAAACAACACCTAGTTGCAAGATCAATCTCTTAAAATCTGAAGTACCCCTCCTGCCTCACCCCTGTGTTCTGGCCTTCCCATAAGCAGTGTTGTGCCAGTTGTCCAGGATCTCAATCTAACCCTCACAGGGGAGTGAAGCCCCACTCAAAACAGGGACACACTTGAAGATGGCGGAGGGAAAGCAGTGACTTGCTGGAGCACTCCTCCCAAACCCCTCCAAATACCTATAAAAAATGGCTCTAAACAAATTCTAAAGCAGCAGAACCCACAAAAAGACAGAGTGAAACAAATTTCCAGCCAAAGACAGCCTAGATGGTTGATCAGAAAGGTATATCGCGCAGGGCTGGGAGAGGAGCGCAGTGCGGCGTGGGGGCACAGGCCACAGTGATCCTGGAGCAGGCCTCAGAGGGCTGAATCGAGGGCAGCTGTGGCAGTTTCCAGTCTTCTCAACCCATGAACACCAAAGACAACTTAGAAGGTCAGTGGGAAAAGTCTATGACTGCAGTGAGAGAAGGACCTAGGTCTCAGCCACCCCCAGGCGGCCACCGCTGTTCCCTGAGCTTCTGGCCCACAGACTGAGGGGTAATCAAGTGGCTGATCAGAGGGGAATTGCAGGGATCTCTTTGCCGGTGCTGAGGCAGGAATCTCTTGCTTTACCAGGGCTTGGATCTGGGTTACAGTTCTGAGGGGCGGTCCTGGGGTGAGCAGGAGTGCTGGCGTGGTGAAGCTTCTTGTAGCAGTGGAGAGAAAACACACGGTCCCTTATCATAGCACCTTGGAAGAACTGAAAATTTTCAGGTCCCTAGAAGTATCTCTGAAAACAGCTGTACAAACCCCCGAAACCTGGGACAGTACATTCTCCACATTGGAAACAGACTTTTCCCTTAACAAAGCGTTTAAAACTCAAGTAATTGGCCAGAATCATGAGTAAGCAGTGCAAAAAGAGTCAGACTATATTATCTTACTGTGGTGACAAAGAAGATCAAAATATACAACCAGAAAAAGACAACGAAGCCAAAGATCCTACATCCAAAGCCTCCAAGAAGAATATGAATCAGTCCCAGGCCTTGGAAGAGCTCAAAAGGGATTTTGAGAAGCAAATAAGAGAAGTAGAGGAAAAACTGAGAGTTTGCAAGAAAATCATGAAAAACAAGTCAACAGCTTGCTAAAGGAGACCCAAAAAAATACTGAAGAAAATAATATCCTAAAGAATAGCCTAACCCAAATGGCAAAAGAGGTCCAAAAAGCCAATGAGGAAAAGAATGCCCTAAATAACAAAATTGGCCAAATGGAAAAGGAAGTCCAAAAGATTACTGAAGAAAATACTTCCTTAAAAATTAGAATAGAGCAATTGGAAGCTAGTGACTTTATGAGAAATCAAGACACTGTAAAACAAATCCAAAAGAATGAAAAATTAGAAAACAATGTGAACTATCTCATTGGAAACCTGGAAAATAGATCCAGGAGAGAGAATTTAAAAATTATTGGACTATCTAAAAGCCATGATTAAAAAAAGAGCCTCGACATCATCTTTCAAGAAATTATCCAGGGGAACTGCCCTGATATTTTAGAACCAGAGGGCAAAATAGAAATGGAAACAATCCATGGATCTCCTCCTAAAAGAGATCCCCAAAGGAAAACTCCTAGGAATATTGTAGGCAAATTCCAGAATTCCCAGGTCAAGGAGAAAATATTATAAGCAGCTTGCCAGAAAGAAACAATTTAGGTATTGTGGAAACACAATCAAGATAACACAAGATTTAGCAGCTTCTACATTAAGGGACTGCAGGGCATGGAATATAATATTCTGGAGGGCAAAGGAGATAGGATTACAACCAAGAATCACCTACCCAGCAAAACTGAGTATAATCCTGCAGGGGAAAAAAATGGTCATTCAGTGAAACAGAGGACTTTCAAGCATTCTTGATGAAAAGACCAGAGTTGAATAGAAAATTTGATTTTCAAATACAAGACTCAAGTGGAACATGAAGAGGTGAACAGGAAAGAGAAAATCATAAGAGACTTCTTCAGGTTGAACTGCTTACATTCCTGCATAGAAAGATGATATTTGTAACTCATGAGACCTTTGTCAGTATTAGGGTAGTTGTAGGGGAAAAATTATATGTACGTATATATAGATATAGATAGATAGATAGAGGGCACAAGGTGAGTTGAAGATGAAGGGGTCATATCTGGAGAATAAAATTAAGAGGTGAGAGAAGATTACACTAGGAGAAGGAGAAAGGGAGAGGTAGAATGAGGTAAACTATCTCACAAAAACAAACAGAGAAGAAAAGGCTTTTACAGTGGAGGGGAAACAGGGGAAGGTGAGAGGGAATGAGTGAATCTTATTCTCATAGAATTTGACTTAAGGAGTGTGTAATAACATATACACTCAATTGGGTATGGAAATCTGTCTTACCCTACAGGAAAATGGGGGCGGGGAAGGGAACGAGAGTAGGGGGATGATAGAGACGAGGGCAGATTGGGAAAGGGGGTAATCAGAAGCAAGTACTTCTGAGGAGGGTCAGAGTCAAAAGAAAGAATAGAATAAATGGGGGGGCAGGATAGGATTAAGGGAAATAGAGTTAGTTTTTCACAGCATGTCTACTATGGAAGTGTTTTGCATAACTGCACATATATAACCTATATTTAGTTGCTTGCCTTATCAATGAGGGTGGGTGGGGAGGGAGGAAGGGAGAAAATTTGGAACCCAAAGTTTTAAAAACACATGTTTAAAAGAAAATGTTTTCACATGCAACTAGGAAATAAGAAATACAGGAAATGGGGTACAGAAATCCATCCTGCCCTACAGGAAAATTGAAGGGGAAGGGGATAAGAGAAGGAGGGGGAGAGATAGAAGGGAAGGCAGACTAGGGGAAGGGGTATTTATAATGCATGCCATCTTGGGGTGGGGGAGGGGCAAGATGAGGTGAAAATTTGGAACTCAAAATCTTGTGGAAGTAAATGTTGAAAACAAAAAAATAAATAAAAATTATCATAAATAAAAAAAAACAGGGACATACTTTATGCTGTTCATCCCCCGTATGATTTGTTCCCAGATGAAGCTGATTCATCTGTTATCAGCTCACTCACAACTGTGCAAGCAGGTAGCTGCTCTGATGGGGGTTGAAGCGAGGTACTTCTTGGAAACTTGGTTAACTCTGTCTAACCAGCAGAAGGAACACTGGATACACAGTTGGCCTGGCTCTGCCATTTACCATCAGGGGACCCAGGGCACTGACTTTCCTCTTCTCTAAGACAAGGCATTTGGACTTGACCCCTAAGGCCTCTTCCAACTCTACATGTACAATCCTACAGTCTAAATTTCTAGTTATTCAGTCGTTTTTCAGTCATGTCTGACTCTTCATGACCCCATTTGGGACTTCTTGGCAAAGAAACTGGAGTGGTTTGCCATTTCCTTCCCCAGCTCATTTTACAGATAAGAAACTGAGGCAAACAAGGTGAAGTGACTTGCCCAGGGTCACACAGCTAGTATGTGTCTGAGGCCGGATTTGAACTCAAGGAGATGAGTCTTCCTGACTCCAGGCCTGGTGCTTGAGTACAGAAAACAAACTTTATGAGTTTAAGTTTGGGGGACAGTTTTTCTGAACAGGATCCGGGGATTTAATCAACTGTAAGCTTAAAAATTAATGCCATCTTGGACTGCAATAGGAGGGGCAGAGCTTTGTGAAAGACAGAGGTGAGAGACCTACTCTACTCTGACCTCGTCAGGCCTCACTGGGAGTAGTACTTGGGTACCATATTCAGTCTTGGGGCCATGATTTAAGAAAGTCTTGGAGAAGCTGCAGAATGTCCTGAGGTGGTCAGCCAGGATGACGAAGGGCCTTGAGTCCATGACATAAGTGAACTGGTTGATAAAGCTAGGTATGTAAGTTACTCTGGAGAAGAAAAGGCTGGCAGGGTAAAGGGGAAGTAGGGAGAGGAGCAGGAGAGCTGTCTTCTGAAGGGCTCTGTTCTTCTGCACAGCTCCAGAGGGCAAGATAGGAATAAAAAGACAAGTTTAGGATAGAGGTCAGGAAAAATTTCCCCATGTTGAGCTTTCCCAAAGTAGGAGGAACTACTCTCAGGAGGTGGTGGGTTTGCCTTCGTCCACCTGGTAGAGATGTTACAGTAGGGATTCCTCCATGGAGATGTGTTACATGGCCAGTGAGGTCCCTCCCAACTCCCAAATTCTGTATACGTTTGTAATGCTCTAACTCCTCTGCCTGGTGCTCATGGGCCTCCCCCAACCTGGCACTTCCCCTACTTTTTCAGGCTTAGCATATCATATACCTCTCCATGAATGTTATATATCAAAAAGGAAAAGGACCTCTCTGTACAAAAATATTTAGAGCAGCTCTTTTTGTGGTGGCAAAGAATTGGAAATGGAGGGGATGCCCATCAATTGGGGTATGGCTGAATAAGACATGGTATATGATTGGGATGGAATACTATTGTGCTGTGAGAAATGACAAGCAAGATGCTTTCCAAAAAACATGAATACATCTTTCCACTAGAGTTTAAAACACAGATTGCAAAGTGGTTTGGGCACAGCTGAAAGTGAAGAGAAAGGGGACTTCCACTTCTGGGAGCCAATATGGCAGAGTAAAAAGGTAGTCACTCTCACCCTCCCCTATCAACCTCTGAAAACCCAGAAAATATCACCCCATAAAAAACCCTGGAACCATTGAACCAGAAGAAAGACAGGGTGCAGCAGTGCAGTAGCCCAGGTAGCTAGAGGGATTAATGGGAAAGGCCCCTCTTACCCTGGGGGAAGGGGAGCAGTATGGAACCGGGAGTAGCCCAGTCAGCTAGTGGAAAGACCCACTTTAGCACACCAGGAGGAGATTCTAGTGCCTTGGCATTCTACAGCAAACGGATCTCCCAGTGCCTCAGCAAAAATAAGGGCCCCAGGCAGATAAGCACCCTGCAGCATTCGTCTGAAAGGAACTGAAGAAAGCAACCTAGAGTTGCCCAAAAGTTCCAGCCTTGTTGATTCCAGCCCAACACTAGGTAAGCTGTCAGAACCCTACAGCCTCCAACTGCCAACCAGGAGGAGATCCGGAAGCCCAGGGAGTTGAGCAGGCAAACACCAACAGCTGGACCTCTGAGTGCCTCAGTGAGGGCAGGGGAACCGGTAGAAACCAGCTCAGAAAACCACCAGGTGCCTTGGCATTCTAGAGCAAAGGAGTTTCCCAGTGCCTAAATAGAAATAAGGGAGGCAGCACTGCAAGGGGCCCCAGGGAGATAAACACCCTGCAGCACCCATCTAAAAGGAGCTAAACAAAGCTAAAGGAAAAGAAAAGCAGGCAACTAGATTTGCCTGAAAGTCCCAGCCTTGTTGATTCTAGCCCAACACCAGGTAAGCTGCCGGAACCCTACAGCCTCCAATTGCCAACATAAGAGGCCCCAGCATACAAAGTCAGTGACCAAGAACTAGGCTCCCAACACAAGAAGCTTGGGTCAGTGCCCTCTGCTCCCCTGCAGGAGAGCATAATCTCTTTAAAGGCCAGGGATTAAAGAAACACCATGAGTAAAAAGAAACGTATGATAGATTCATATTATGAGAAGAGTGAAGATCAAGACAGAAATTCTGAAGAGGACAACACTGTCATCAAACCCACATCTGCAACATCAAAAGGGAATATGAACTGGTCTGAAGCCCAAAAAGCCTTCTTAGAAGAGCTCAAGGAGGATTTTAAAAGTCAAATGAGAGACGTAGAGGAGTCCTTTAAAAGTACAATTGGCCAATTGGAAAAAAAGTACACTGAAGAAAACAAGTCCCTATAACACACAATTGGCCAATTGGAAAAAAAAGTACACTGAAGAAAACAAATCCCTTAAAAATAAAATTGACCAATTGGACAAGAAAGTACAAAATCTAACAGAAGAAAACAATATGTTAAAAATTAGAACTGAACAAATGGAAACTAATGACTCTATGAGAGAGCAAGAATCAGTCAGACAGAAACAAAGAAATGAAAAAAATAGATGAAAACGTAAAATACCTCATGGGTACAACAACTGACCTGGAAAATCGATCCAGGAGAGACAATTTAAAAATTATAGGCCTACCTGAAAATCATGATGAAAAAAAGAGCCTGGACAATATGCTTCAGGAAATCATAAAGGAAAACTGCCCTGAAGTCCTAGAACCTGAAGGTAAAATAACTATAGAAAGAATCCACCGCTCCCCACCTGAAAGAGATCCCAAATTGAAAACGCCAAGGAATATAATAGCTAAATTCCAAAATTACCAGATTAAAAAGAAATTACTACAAGCAGCCAGAAAGAAGCAATTTAAATATCATGGAACCACAGTCAGGATTACACAGGACCTTGCAGCCTCTACATTAAAAGACCATAGGGTGTGGAACATTATATTCCATAAGGCAAAGGAGCTTGGAATGCAGCCAAGGATTAACTACTACCCTGCGAAAATGAGCGTGATTTTTCAGGGAAGGAGATGAATATTCAACAAAATAGGGGACTTCCAAACCTTCCTGATAAAAAGACCAGAGCTCAACAAAAAATTTGATCTTCAAGTACAAGATTCAAGAGAGACATAAAAAGGTAAATGGGACAGAAAGATACAATGTGTTGTTAATAAGTATAAAATGTTTACATGCCTACAAGGGAAGATGACACTTGCAGCTCTTGAGAACTGTATTGTTACTGTACCATGTTAAAGGAGTATACATAAAGGGGGTGGATATAAGTTGACTTTGATATAATGATAAAAAAAAATTAATCAAGTGGGTTAAATGGATCCAAGTAAGTAGATTAGTCTGAGCTAAGAAAATGTACTAAGAAAGGAGGAGGCAGACAAGGGTAAATTACATTACAGGAAAAGACACAAAAACCTATTAGAGCAGAGGGAAAGAAGGGAGGGGGATGAGCATTGTTTGAACCTTACTCTCATCAGATTTGGCTCAAGAAGGGAATAACATAATCAGTTAGGTATAGAAATCTAACTTGCACTATAGGCAGTAGGAGAGAAAAGGAGAAAGAAAAGGGAGGGGGATAGAAGGGAGGGAGGAAGCACTAAGGGTAAAGGGGAAGAAAAGGGAAAGGGATAATAGAAGGGAGGTGGGACTGAAGGAGGCGGTGGTCAAAAGCAAAACACTAGTGGGGGGGGGAAGGGGAAAGGAGAAATGAGAAAGAAAAGCATAAACGGGGCGGGGGGGAAGGATGGAGAAAAAGACACAGATAGTAATCATAACTCTGAATGTGAATGGGATGAACTCTCCCATAAAACGGAAGCTTATAGCAGAATGGATTTAAAACCATAATCCTACAATATGTTGTTTACAGGAAACACATTTGAAAAAGAGTGACACATACAGGGTAAAGGTAAAAGGCTGAAGTAAAATATATTATGCTTCAGCTGAAGTAAAAAAAAAGCAGGGGTAGCAATCCTGATCTCAGACAAAGCAAAAGCAAAAATAGATCTTATCAAAAGAGATAAGGAAGGAAACTACATCCTGCTAAAAGGCACCATAGACAATGAAGTAATATCATTACTAAACATATATGCACCAAATGGTATAGCATCCAGACTCTTAGAGGAGAAGTTCAGGGAGTTACAGGAAGAAATAGACAGCAAAACTATACTAGTGGGGGACCTCAACCTCCCCCTCTCTGAACTAGATAAATCTAACCACAAAATCAACAAGAAAGAAGTTAAGGAGGTGAATAGAACCTTAGAAAAGCTAGGCATGATAGACCTCTGGACAAAACTGGATGGGGAGAGAAAGGAATATACTTTTTTCTCGGCTGTACATGGCACATACTCAAAAATTGACCATATACTAGGGCATAAAAACTTCACAATCCAATGCAGAAAGGCAGAAATATTAAATGCATCCTTTTCAGATCATGATACAATAAAAATTATATGTAATAAAGGGCCATGGAAAGATAGACTAAAAAATAATTGGAAACTAAATAATCTAATCCTAAAAAATGATTGGATCAAACAACAAATCATAGAAACAATCAATAATTTCATTCAAGAGAATGACAATAATGAGACAACATACCAAAACTTATGGGATGCATCAAAAGCAGTTCTTTGGGGAAGTTTTATATCTCTAAATGCTTACATACATAAAATAGAAAAAGAGGAGATCAATGAATTGGGCATACAACTAAAAAAACTAGAAAAAGAACAAATTAAAAATCCTCAATTAAACACCAAATTAGAAATATTGAAAACCAAAGGAAAAATTAATAAAATTGAAATTAAGAAAACTACTGAACTAATAAATAAAACTAAGAGCTGGTTTTATGAAAAAACCAATAAAATAGATAAACCTTTGGTTAATCTAATTAAAAAAAAGAAAGAAGAAAACCAAATTACTAGTATCAAGAATGAAAAGGGTGAAACTACCACCAAGGAAGAGGAAATTAAAACAACAATTAGGAATTATTTTGCCCAACTATATGCCAACAAATTTGACAATCTTAGTGAAATGGATACATATTTACAAAAACATAAATTGCCCAGATTAACAGAAGAGGAAGTAAAATACTTAAATAACCCCATCTCAGAAAAAGAAATTGAACAAGCCATTGATGAACTCCCTAGGAAAAAAATCTCCAGGGCCAGATGGATTTACATGCAAATTCTATCAAACATTTAAAGAACAATTAATTCCAATACTATATAGACTATTTGGTAAAATAGGTGAAGAAGGAATCTTACCAAATTCTTTTTATGACACAAATATGGTGCTGATACCTAAACCAGGAAGTGTCAGAACAGAGAAAGAAAATTGTAGACCAATTTCTCTAATGAATATAGATGCAAAAATTTTAAACAAAATATTAGAAAATAGATTACAGCAACTTATCACAAGAATAATACACTATGACCAGGTAGGATTTATACCAGGAATGCAGAGCTGGTTCAATATAAGGAAAACTATCAGCATAATTCATCATATCAACACCAAAACTAACAGAAACCACATGATCATCTCAATAGATGCAGAAAAAGCTTTTGACAAAATACAACACCCATTCCTATTAAAAATACTAGAGAGCGTAGGTATAAATGGACTCTTCCTTAAAATAATAAATAGCATCTGTCTAAAACCTTCGGCAAGCATCATATGTAATGGGGACAAGCTAGAAGCATTTCCAATAAGATCAGGGGTGAAACAAGGATGTCCATTATCACCACTGTTGTTCAATATTGTACTGAAAACATTAGCTTTAGCAATAAGAGAAGAAAAAGACATTGAAGGCATTAGAATAGGCAACGAAGAAACAAAGCTATCACTCTTTGCAGATGACATGATGTTATACTTAGAGAATCCCAGAGAATCAAGTAAAAAACTACTTGAAATAATAAACAACTTTAGCAAAGTTGCAGGCTCTAAAATAAACCCACATAAATCATTGGCATTTCTATATATTACCAACAAAGCCCAACAGCAAGAGATAGAAAGAGAAATTCCATTTAAACTTATCGTAGACATTATAAAATATTTAGGAGTCTACCTCCTGAAGCAAACCCAGGAACTCTATGAACACAATTACAAAACACTTTTCATGCAAATAAAATCAGATCTAAATAATTGGAAAAACATCAGCTGCTCATGGGTAGGCCGAGGTAATATAATAAAAATGACAATTCTACCTAAGCTAATTTACTTATTCAGTGCCATACCAATCAAACTACCAAAAAACTATTTTATAGAGTTAGAAAAAAATAACAAGATTCATTTGGAAGATCAAAAGGTCCAGAATATCAAGAGAACTAATGAAAAGAAATGCAGGGGAAGGTGGCCTAGCCATTCCAGATCTCAAATTGTATTATAAAGCAGCAATCATCAAAACTGCTTGGTACTGGCTAAGAAATAGAGTAGTACATCAATGGAATAGGTTAAATATGCAAGGTACAGTAGTCAAGAACTATAGTAATGTATTATTTGATAAACTCAAAGACCCCAGCTTCTGGGATAAGAACCCACTCTTTGGGAAAAAAAACTGCTGGGAAAACTGGAAAAGAGTATGGTAGAAACTAGGCATAGACCAAAATCTCACACCATATACCAAAATAAAGTCAAAATGGGTTCATGATTTAGATATAAAGGCTGATACTATAAGCAAACTGGGAGAGGAAGGAATAGTTTACCTGTCAGATCTATGGAGAACAGAAGAATTCATGACCAAACAGGAGATAGAGAACATTATGAAAAGCAAAATAGATAATTTTGATTACATTAAATTGAAAAGTTTTTGCACAAACAAAGCCAATGCAACTAAGATTAGAAGGAAGGTAGAAAATTGGGAAAGAATTTTTACAACCAGTCTCTCTGATAAAGGTGTCATTTCTAAAATATATAGAGAATTAAGTCAAATGTATAAGAATACAAGCCTTTCCCCAATTGATAAATGGTCAAAGGATATGAACAGACAGTTCTCAGATGAAGAAATTAAAGCCATCTATAGTCATATGAAAAAATGCTCTAAATCACTATTGATTAGAGAAATGCAAATCAAAACAACTCTGAGGTACCACATCATACCTATCAGAATGGCCAACATGACAAAACAGGAAAATGATAAATGTTGGAGAAGATGTGGGAAAATTGGAACACTAATGCATTGTTGGTGGAGTTGTGAAATGATCCAACCCTTTTGGAGAGCAATTTGGAACTATGCCCAAAGGGCTATAAAATTGTGCATACCCTTTGACCCAGCAATAGCACTTCTAGGGCTATATCCCAAAGAGATCACACAAATGGGAAAAGGACCTACATGAACAAAAATATTCATAGCAGCTCTTTTTGTGGTGGCAAAGAATTGGAAATTGAGAGGATGCCCATCCACTGGGGAATGGCTGAGCAAGTTGTGGTTTATGAATGTGATGGAATACTATTGTGCTATAAGAAATGATGAACAGGCTGACTTCAGAAAAACCTGGGAAGACTTGTATGGTCTGATGCTGAGTGAAGTGAGCAGAACCAAGAGAACGTTGTACACAATAACAGCCATGTTGCATGATGACTAATATTGATAAACTTAACCCTTCCTGGCAATACAAGGATCTAAGATATCTCCAGAGGCCTTGTGAAGGAAAATGCTATCCACACCCAAAGAAAGAACTATGGAAGCCGAATTGCTAATTTTTTTCTCTTTTGTTGAGTTTTGTTTCCTCTTTCTGATGGTTCCTTCTATTGGTTTTAATGTCTACTTACAACATCACTAATGTTAAAATATGTTTAATATGAATGTAAATGTATAGCCTATATCAGATTATGCGCCGTCTTGGGGAGGGTGGTGGGGAGGAAGGGGGAGAAAAGTTTAAAAATCCAAAGAATATTGAAGTGATTATTGATAAATCAAAATAAATTAATAAAAAATGCCAAAAAAAGAAAGTGAAGAGAAAGGATATATGGGATGCAGTCTTCAAAAACCATATTCTACACCGAGATCTTTTCACCAGGCCACAGGGACCTTCATTTGCATTGCATCTCAGGAGCCTCCTTTCCACCACCATGCATGAATGTCATTCTCTTTGTGCTGTCTTTTTCCCAATGCATCATGGTCACTGGGAATCTTGAGCCTTTCTATGCATTCTCACTAAGCACAGGCTAGGTCCAGTTGGGCTGGGAGAGTTAGCCTAAAGAAACGGATGAATGCTCAGAGTTGAGGACAAAGCCGAGCCAGAGAAAATGAAGATACAGGATTTGTATGGTTAGCTTGCCCTACGGACCTCTTTGCAAATGGAGCCTTCAGATGGACATGGCTACATTTAAATCACAGATTTAGAAGGAGAAAGGTTGCACTTCAGATGTCATTTAGTTCAATCTCACCCCCTCCCTTGTTTTATAGAGAAGGAAATTAAGACCCAAAACGATTTTAAGTCAAAGGTCACACAGGCTGGAATCCTAACTCAGGTCCTCTGACTCCAGCTCCAGAATTCTTCTATCTCAACATACTCCTAGAACAGGGGGACTTCCTTTTTGTTGTGTTCCAGATCCCTCAGACAGTCAGTCCGCTGAAGTTTATGGACCTTTTCTCAGGACCATGTTTTTAAATGCATAAAGTAAAATACAGGAAATTACAAAAGTTCCAAAAGTTAGAGAAAAGTAAGATGTAATTTTTTTCTTCTCTCCAAGGTACAACCCACATGGACACCAGGTGAAGAACCCAGGGACTTGGGTAAGTTTCTACAAAGGATTAAACCCCAGGCTAAACATTGGAGGGGAAGGATAAGCCCTAGCCCTTTGTCATCTTCCCATGGGCCTTCAGGCTTGGTCTACTCTTATTCAACCCCATTGGGTACAATTATCCATTGGGGGATGGGGACAGCCTATGCTAGGCCTTCCTAGACATCATTTTGCCAGAAGAATGCACAGTGAAATAAAGACACAGCAGGATTACTGACTTTCTGGATGAGTGTAAGGTTTTCACCCTAAATTACCTACCCCCTGGGGTCAAAACCACAAGTAGAAAGAAAAGATAAAAACACAAAAGTGATTCCTTGAAGCAAGACAGTAACAAGACATGCCTCCTAGAAAGCCACCAGTTGGTTTAAATGTCACTCAGAGAGATCAGTCGCAGAACCATAACATATAGCAAAACTAGACAGACTGTGGCTATCCTGATTGGTGAGACCTAATGCATCTGGCTGACCCTAGACCCAACAATGCCCTTTCACCCCAGTCATATTGTGATCTGCTGCCATGGGTACTGCTGCTCCACAGCCCTTCTTTTTCACCTCTTGCTCCAATCAACATCATCACTGCTTCAGGATAGGGCATGTCAACTGACTGCCCTTTCACCATCCCTCTGACTTCCCAGACCAAAACACCGTTGCTCCATGTTCCTGTATCATACATGTGGCTCCCTACCACCACCTCTGAAAGTAGCTCCTTGGAGTCTACAGAAACTGTTGGGTTTATACTTGCAGGCCCGCCTGCACAGTCATCGATACATACAAAAGATAACAATGCTTTTTTCCCCAGTGACATTGAATGGTTCTGAATAAATGCCTTTTCATTCATTCATCTATCTTTCCATCCATTCAGTTATTTGCTTGGACTAGCATATGTTATATGCTTTACATTATTTACTAGGTACATACTATGGGCTCAATCATAGACTACTAAGTACAGCTGGAGAATCTAAAGGAAATAGGGGCATGGACCCTTTAATCAGAGAGGGAGATAGTAAAATCCTGAAAGAACTAGAAAATAATCCCTTGGTGACACGACTGGAGGAAGCACTAGCTCTAAAGTCAGAGGATCTGGGTTCATATCCTGCCTCAGATGTGAGCTTAATTATCCATGTAGACTTGGGGAAGTCACTCTTACTGGGTTTCATAGATGAGAGGGGTCTAGCTCTAAATCAATGACCCTTTTGAAGGACTGGGACTGGATGTGGGATTTCAGATGAGGAATCTCCTCCCTCTTACCAATGCAGGGCAGTCTCTTCTCCAAAACTTATGTCTTTGAGCGTTTCCTATACCAGTGGTATCAGACTCAAACAGAAATGGAGGGGGCACTAAACCATACCTACGGAGCCCTGTGGACTCCTAAGAAAACCACATATTAACATAACTGTGTTCTACTGTATTTTTATTTACTTTGTTAAATATTTCCCGGTTACATTTTCATTTGGTGGGCACAGCAGGCCCTGTTTGACACCTCTGTCTAGACAGTGGAAGGATAATCTGCCTGTGACTGGAGTCACTCAGACAATATTTGTCAGGGACAGAATTTAAACTCAACTCTGGCCTTCCTGGAGCCAAGCCCAAAACTCTTCCCACTATGTAACACTGCCTCTTTTAAAAAAAAACAAACCAATTTTATTTTATTTTCAGCTCCGATTGTCTTTCTCCTCCCACCTACTTTACACTGCCTTTCCAGATCCTATATACCAATAAGCATAACGGTACAATCTTACAGACTGAAATATATATAGTGCTGAGTTCTCGCAAAGCACAGGCTTCCCAGTTAAGGATTCATGTGAGTAGGCCAGCAAGTCTAGAAAACTGGTTCACTTCCTCATTTGATCTTTCCCTGGTATGTGTAACATTTAGAGACATGGAGGCAGTTTGTGCAGGGCTGGTGGAAAGCATTAAATAGACAAACAGGTAAAGGATGTACTTTTTGAAGCTTGGAATGAGACCAGAGGACCAGGGTCCATGTCTTGGCTCTGTCACCTGGATGAATTTGGGTGAATCACTTATTCTCTGTACCTCAGTTTCCCTGCCTACAATGTATGGCTACATTTGGACAAGGTGATGTGTCACTGACTTCTCTTTCAATGAATGGGAAAACACTAAGTGTGACTCCCCCTAAGGGCAATAGAATGTGCTTGGGGTGTTACAGGAGGAAGGTGTGAAGGGGAAAAGAAACCTCCCTCCCGACAAAGCTTTTCTTGTGCTCGTCCCTTCCTGCTCAGTGCTAGCACAGCATCAGGCTTGTTGTCCAACATTCCAAACTGAAATGTTACTAAGGTTCTAACTTCCCTGAGGGATGAGGGTGATGCCGAGCCAAGTCATGTGACCCTAAGAAAAGTGTTAGTTTCAAGGAACACATTGAAGTCAGAAAGACCAGGTTTCCTGGCTCAGCTTTCTCTGACCTGCTGTGAGGTTCTTCCTGTACAGAACTAAACTGTCTCCCCATCCAGAAAACTGGGGGAGAATAATAGCAATATAATAACAGCATTTGTCTCTCACTGTGATCCTAATTTAATACCCTATGAGGTGGGTTCTATATTATTCTGCTCCCACCCACACTTACCCATTTTACAGATGAGGAAATCTAAGGATGAAAAAAGTCATTACATTCATTGCTTAAGCTAATCTGACTTCTAGTCATACTTCTGGAGTCCTATATTAGTGCTGTTGTGATATGGTGAAAAACTCACTAAAAAGGCAAAACAAAAATCATGACTTCTTTGGTTTTCTTGAAAAGGACTCGATTTTTGAAACAATGAGCATGGATCTTAGATGATAGGATGTTTTACGGCCATGGTCTAGGAGATCCCAGAGACAATTCCATTGGAAGAGGCAATCACAATAATAATATAGCTAACATCTGAGGTTTGCAAAACACTATATACATATATATATATATATATATATACACACATACATATATACACCCACATACATATATATTTCATTTGATCTATTATCTCCATTTTACAGATGAGAAAACTGAGGTAGATAAAATTAGGATGATTTTTATTGGGCATGTATTTTAAATGAAAGACTACTTTTACAAGCCTTGGTCCTAGGGTAAAGCAATTCCCCGAGAGATCTCTGAAACAGTTTGACTGGACTACTCTGTCTTATATTAAGAGCTAACATTATTTACATAGTGTTTTATTGTTTGCAAAGTACTTTACATATGTGATCTCATTGGATTTTTACAACAAGCCTGAAATGTAGGTGCTATTATTAGCTCTGTTTGACAGGTGAGGATACTAAGACTGAAAGGGGTTGGGTGACTTGATCAAGGTCACATAGCTAGTAAGGACCTTGAGGCAAGATCTGAACTCAGGTTCTCCAGATTCCAAATCAGCACTCATTTGTTATACTAGCCATATGTAACAGGGGCTACATATTAATTAATTAGTTAATTAATTAGTATCTTTCACATGTTTAATCAGATGAGATGAACACAAAAATTGCTAGAGAGAATATCTGATACATTATTGGGGCTGCTTCTCTCTACTCCACTCCGGTTGCTGAAAATGGACACGATCTGCCCACCCTCAGCTCCAGAATTCAGACTCTCACCATGTCCAAGACAGAAGGGACTTCTGAGCTCATCTAAGTCATTCAATCAGCTTGTCTCATAGTTTCTCTCTCCTCAACTCCTGCCCCCATGACTTCAACATATATATTGATACACCCTCGTATACTTTAAGGGCTAGCTAGGTTGCACTGCAGTGGATAGAGTACCAGGCCTGGAGGCAGGAATATTCACCTTCATGAGTTCAAATTTGGCCTCAAACATTTTTTAGCTATGTGACCCCTGGGCAAGTCCCTTCACCCCGTTTGCCTCAGTTTCCTCATCTGCAGAATGAGCTGGAGAAGGAAATGGCAAACTATCCCAGTATCTTTGCCAAGAAAACCCCAAGTGGGGTCATGAAGTGTCAGATACAACTGAACAACAACAACATTGATGCCACCCACACAGAGCTCTCTGTTCTCCCCTCATCATCTCTCATAACCCAGATGCCTTCGGCCACCATCTCTACCTTCACCACTGTCTCATGTGTAGAAGTAGATCTGCTTCTTGCCAAGTCAAAACTCTCGACATGCACAAAGGAGAAAGTAACAATAACAAGGATGACAAGGATGATGATGACGATGACGACTATGATGCATTTTCTTGGTAGCCAAATATCGTCCAAACCCCAAATTTTCTAGAATGATCAACATCAATGTTTCATAGACTTCACTTTCTCTCTGACAGGAAATGGAAATGAGTCCCATTCATTGATAACACTTCAGCTGCCAACATCAGCAGTGTGTGGCATCCATTCGTGAGGTAGGCACATGCCAATTTTTAACATGTATGAAGGAGGATTCAGGCAGCAAATGGCCCCATTGTGACACAACTAACTCCCTCCAAGATGATCCTTCTAGCTTTTAACCGGTCATGACCTCTCCAAACCTTAAAAGTATATTGAGATGAAGACGATACAGAACAGCTAACTCTGTGGATATAAGTTGGAGGCATCACGGTAGAGGTTTCCTAAAATCACTTCTAAGGCATGCTGGTACCAATGTGGAATGTGCAATTGATAAAATAACGAGAAATGAATTTCCAAAAGGTTCAGAATTAATGAATATGATAATGACCTATATGGCCTGCTTCTCATCCAAACTACAAAAATGGACAATCTATATTTATTCTACCATGCCTCCTAGGCACTTTCCATTGGAGAGTTTCGGCCCATATTTGAATGTGGACAACCTTTTCCAGAGAAAGATTTGTCTCTCCATGGAAAGAGCCAAATCTGAAATAGAAAATGTTGGCCGACATCTAGAACACTCCTTTTATTCTGGTACTGCGTCACAACAAAGCTCCAGGAACACAGAGAGAAGACATGCCTATCCTGATTAAATCCAGAGCACGTGTCTCTTGACTATCTCTAAGGCCATAGTATCTCTAACCCTAAATGAAGCTATAGGGCTACCAACGCAGTAAAGGGTGGACCTGAGGAATTAATATATTTTGTTGCCCTAAACAGTAGTTACAGGACTACCTGAGCAGATGGCAGTTGGCCCACAGGTTCTGCCCCTCAACAGCCCCCCAGCATGCACCCTGCTGCTGACAACACTGACGCACACCTGAGCCTCCCCTCCAATGCACTCATCCATCACCTTGTCTGTCCCCTCTACACGTGGCCCAGCAGGGCCAAGGCTGCTCACTGACATTTAGGGATTGGTGAAGGGTGATGGCATGGGCCACCCTTCAGCTTCTGGGGTGGTAGAGGTGACCAGAGCCCTCCCCACCCCCTTGCTCTTGAGGCAGAGCTCTCAGGCAGAGCCTAGCCCCAAGACCCTCAGACAGCCCCAAAGCCCAGCTCTGAGGCCTTTGTGGAGGGTCCTTCAATCACTGCCTTCTAAGAGGATCTGGATAACAAGATTCTGAATCAGAGAGGAACCCAAAAGGAGGTTTGTGGAGAGGGATGTCAGGATAAGCTGGGCTCCATGTGAAACCTGACTTGAACATCTGCTCCCAGAGGGACTGGACTGGACTGTCACCTGGTGGTGCTCAGATTCACAGTAGACCAGAATAAAGTAGAGTAGACCAAACAAGAGTTTGAACTGTGTGGGCAATAATGGCATAAAATGTAAACAAGGCACAGATACTGGTCTGCCTTACAGCAGCAGGAAGGGAGAAGGGCAAGCTCGAGGGATGAGGAAGGTGGCGGGGATAGGGGAGTGTTTGGGAATTTTAACAGGACACATCAGACCCCTCCCTAGTAACAAATCCTCACCTCTTTCTAATCCTTAGCATTAATGATTGTGATAGAGGCAAGTCTTCTCACCAATAATAAAAACCAGGGATTTTTAACCCTTTCAATCCCTTTATTTGATGATGTGAAGGTGCCCTGAATACTTAACTGTAGATAACAAGCAATAGACATACTCTTGACTTGCCTCAGCAGGTGTCCCAAAGATGATGGTATTTGTGAGTCTCTTCCCCATGAAGCATGCTGTTCAGAGCATCTCTGCTATTGTCCAAAATGACAGTTGTCCACAGCCTGTGACAGCAGTTGGCAGTAGACAGAGCACTGGACCTGGGGTCCAGCAAGACCTGATTTTAAATAAAGTATCAGACACTTATCAGCTGTGATACCCTGGCCAAGTCATTTAACTTCAGTTTTCTCCACTGTAAATTGGGGATAATAATAGCACCTACCTCCTAGGGCTATTGTGAAGATTAAATGAGATAATATTTGTAAAGCACTTCTTGCTATGGCTGGCACACTGCAGGCACTATGTAAATGCTAGTTATTAGGCTTCAAGAGGACACAGAGCCCTGGGGTGCTTGTAGAGGGTAGGGCGCTGCAGCATTGATTTCTGGGCTTATCAGTGCCCAGACTTTGAGTAAGTCTGGTCTCCAGCCTTCTAAAGCTCTCCCTCAGTCACTGTGACCTGACTCTCTGCCACCCTGCTTAAAAATCACTTCAAATGTGCTGATATCACAAGACAACCATGTCAGCCTGAGGAAGAAGCTGTAACATCTTTGATTTGGGCGGGGGGGGAGGTTTCTGGTTTTTGGCTTGTTCTTTCCCCTCTAATATGAAAGACACTAAGAAATGTCATTTATCTATATCCTACATTACTGTACAAAAATGCCAGCAGAAAGATGATTTTCAGGGAAACAACTGAAACAAAAGGGAAAGAAAATATAATGTAAGTTGGAATATATTTAACCAGGGCACCTGGGTGATGCAGTGGCTAAAGTGCCAGGCCTGGAGTGAGGAAGACTCATCTTCATGAGTTCAAATTTGGCCTCACTTCCTTACTAGCTGTGTGACCCTGGGCAAGTCACTTCACTCTATTTGCCTCAGTTTCCTCATCTGTAAAATGAGCTGGAGGAGGAAATGGCAAACCACCCCAATATCTTTGCCAAGAAAATCCCAAATGGGGTTATGAAGAGTTGGATATGACTGAACATCAGAACAACCACAAATGTTTAACCAGACTTTGATTATAATAACCATGATCTCAAGAACATTGTCATCCACAAGCCCGCAACCTCCATTCCACCTTTTAAGGAATTCTGCAGTCCCTGGTGGGGTGGGATAAGAGCACTCCACTTTTCACTAAACTAGGCCTTTCTTCTGCTCTTCCAGAAAGGTCAGTATGTTCTGGGGCTTGGAAGGTAGCACTGAGCTCCGTGAAGTCATCTGGCCAGGACTTAGCCCCTTCCCCAAAACTCCCCACAGAGACTGTGTTAAGCCTGGAGTGCGGCTAGTTCCAGTCAGACCCCCTGCTGGGCTGGACGCTCCCTTCCCTGATGTAGAACATGCCATTCTCTTAGTCCATCTTACCCAGCCTGGTGCCTGTTCTGGCTCTTGTCCTTGGAATGGTGGTAAGCAGACCCAAGGGAAGCTTTCTTAAAAAACACACCCAATGGCAGAATATTAAGAGGAAGGGCAGAGACTTAATCAAGCAAGTTTAGGATCCCAACCCTTAGCTTCCTGTCCCTCAGTAGGGATCATCAGGGACACAAGGGTGGCTAGGAGGGGGAGCACAGATACACTGATAATCTTTTCAAATGAGAGGCCTTGAACTTCTCCCAGGCTATTTCTGGACTAACCTAGCCTCTATAACAGAAGCACCCATTGACTAATCTCCAGAAGTCTTGGGTGGGGATGAGGGGCAAGAAGAAGGGGGTGCTCAGGTATTGGTAAGTTTCTGGATTTTCTTTTCCTCCTTAATCCATTCTGTCAGGAATTCTGGAAATGCTATGTCTGCCCCCTAGGAGCCAGCAGGGGAGGCATAGGGGAGGCCCCTCCCCAACTAATCCCCTCTTGTACACCCAGAGTGAAATGCTGCTACAAGTGTGTGTGTGTGTGTGTGTGTGTGTGAGTGTGTGTGTGACAGAGAGAGAGAGAGAGAGGGAGAGGGAGAGGGAGGGAGAGAGGGAGAGAGAGGGAGAGTATGTGTTGTGTGTGTGTGTGTGTGTGTGTGTGTGTATGTGTGAGTGTAAGAGCGATCAGCCAGAAGGTGATGGAGGAGGGGGTGGAAGTTGGGGGTCCTTGGGGATTAGGTGGCATGGGGTCGGGATGGCATCAGGGCCAAGGAAGGGTGATGGTTGGAGACAATGAGGATGATGGAAGCCTGAACACACCTATCTGACCCAGATACCTGGCAATCCCACGTGCTGCTCCTTCTTGTCTTAAAGGAGTCATGTTCTACAAGCAGAGACCACAAGCATTCACTGGATGCCCACTATGTGCCACTACCTCTGTTGGGTGCTAGGAAGCCCAGGAAAGGCAGAAAGGCTTGGACCCTGGCCTCTGGGAGCTCAGTCTAAAGGAGAAGGACAAAAACAATTAAAAAAAAAATACGTGATCTAGGTTGGATGCCAGAGAGGTCATCACGTAAGATGAAGGCACTAGCACCCAAGGGGCACCTGGGCAATCCTCCTGCTTCTAGAAGGTGGTGCATGAGCTGAAACATGAAGGAAGTCAGGGAATGACCCTGCTCCTTCCTCTTTCTTCACCATCATGCAGCCCAATTCCCACATACTACTCACAGCCACCCTCTAACTGTACCAAGGTCTTCCCACTTGTACTCTGGGGGCTGGTGGGGGAGGCTATAAACTTTTTTCCATTTGGTTAGTGATCTTTCCAACCCCTCAGAGAGGCTGATGGGATAGTGAGAAACTACCATTTTAATACAGCCTGCCTGGCCTGTGCCCTCTTTAATGGACTTACTGGTGGGGAGGTGGGGGTTGTGAGGGAAAGGAAGTGAGAAGAATTGGGCCTAGAAGGTAAGTGGTCTCAGCACTTCCTTAGAAGATCCAGAACATAATGAACTTTCTGCAAGATCAGAAGAAAGGTCTAGCATGGGGAGGAGACCCCCAGAGGAAAGATCTTCCTCACCTGCCAGGGCCTCTTCATGCCACTGGTCCCTAAAGGGAGTGTTTGGCTTGAGAGAGTGAGGGCAATGCCTGACAAGGATCACCATATCATGAGACAGGTCCATTCAAATATTTTCATTCTTAAAATATTTTCTTTTTTCACTTTAACTTTAGCAGTTTCCACAAAAAAATCCTCTGGCTGCTGGCTTTTGTGTGTAACACATGAAAGAAGGAGAAATAAAATTGCTTGGATTCCTCCTACAAGGAGTAAAGAAACCAAAATCAAACTTGTCCCCCCCTTTTCTGGAAACTATACAGACTTTTAAAAGTATGCCAAAAAACCTTTTTGTGTGTGTGTTTTGGCAAAATCCTTCAATAAATAAAATTTGCAAAGCCTCTCTTATCAGGTTGACATGTTTCTCTATTGATGTCATAGATTTTTAGCGAGTCAGCCCTACTGTTGGTTAGAGGATGGGGCAAAATGACTGAGGGGAGACCTAGAAATGAGGCTGGAGGCCAGGCCTGTTTGAAGCCCAGACAATGACAAGCCCTGAAATCAGGGCTGCAGGCCTCTACCTTCTGCAAGCACCCCACGACCTTATGGCCTTTGGAAACGTGCAGTCCTGGGGATGGATTTTGTATGTTGGAGGGAGGACTCCAGGGGGTACTAGATCAGAGGCCCTCTATGAAAATCTACCTTTCTCTGCTGGGATTCTCAGTGACTGATTTGGACACAGATTCTCATTCCCCCGGCCCACCTTTGAGAACTATTTCCCAATTTAGAGGCTTGACAGCCTGTAGGACAACAACCCAGAACTACTGCCTGAAGGTTTGCTCCTGTAAGTGATTTGCAAGCTGATCTAGTGCAAGGTGGCCCTGGAGCACACACAGTTAACCTGGCCAACCAATGGACACAGATGACTTTCCAGAGACACCCATGGAGAGGGTAGATGTCCCTTAGGGAGAGGTTCAGCCTCATCAGAGCTTCAAAAAAGGAGGCCCTGATCCCCAGGTTTTTTGGCTGCTCCAAACAGTAGGCAAAGATGGTTTCCCCCAGGCACCCATGGAGAGGGCTCCAGCAAACATTCCTTTGGGACAGCTCTGTGCTCACCACCCCTTCCAAAAGGAGGCCCTGATCCTGAGGTTACTGGCAACTGTCATTCAGGTGATCCAGAGCTGCCCCCAGATGCCAGGCACTGACCTCCTTGGGGCACTTACTGAGACAAGGTAAGGGTTTGTCTATGTAATTCATCCTCCTGCAGATCTGTTATAAGGCCCACTTTATTCACATCATCAAATAAAGGGATTGAAAGGGCTCAGAGATTATAGGTGTGTATCATTCTTTTTGGTGAACCATCTCGAACCATCTCTTTTGAAGACTCATCTCTAAAACAATCCTTAATGCTTAGGCCCACAATAAAGAGAGGGTCTGTTACCAGGGAGAGGCCTGATCAAACCTGTCTGAAATCCTTAACGCTTCTGCATCTGATATCACACAGCTAAGGACCCGCTCAAACAAGGCAGACCAGTATCTACATCAGGGATACACTGGGATTCCTTCCCTTATTAGGATTTGGTCCAATCTTGGGTTTGGTCCATTCTATCTTTAAGGACAATCAGATGGCATTGCCATCATCCCATCCCCACAGGGATAGCGATGTTTGAGTTCAGACACCCCAGTATATCCTCAAATGTCTAATTTCAAAACTTCTTTCGTTATTTCTTGATAAATTTTTTTTTCAGAAAACTAAGCTTGGCAGGTGGATTTCAGAAAAACCCGGAAAGACTTACATAAATTGATGCTAAGTGAAGTGAGCAGAACCAGGAGAACACTGTGCGCAGAAACAGCAACATCGTGCGATAATCAACTATGATGGACTTAGCTTTTCTCAGTAATACAATGACATAAGCCAATTCCAAAAGACTCATGATGGCAAATGCCGTCCACATCCAGAGAAAGAGCCATGGAATCTGAATGCAGATGGAAGCATAATATTTGCACTTTCTTCCTTTCTTGTGTTTTTTCCCTTTTGTTCTGATTCTTTCACAACATGATTAATGTGGAAATATGCTTAACATGACTGTACATGTATAACCTATATCAGATTGCTTCCTGTCTTGAGGAGGGGGGAGGGAAGAGAGGAAGGGAGAAAAATTTGGAACTCAAAATCTTACAAAAATGAATGTTGAAAACTATCCTTACATGTAATTGCTAAAAAAATAAAATACTATCAAGGAAAAAACAAAAAAACAAAAAATAAAACTAAGCTTGGAATAAAATCTGGAGATTAAAGTTCTCTGTACCCCACCTGCAACTCAGCTTTTAGGGACCTCCAAAATGCATGGGGGGGATGGCTTTCCCTCAAAATCAGAACTTTCTTCTGCCTTCGAATGCTCATTTCTCAGATGCAAAAAAGTAATCATAGCCCTCCCCTCTCCCCAAGCCCCCAAACTGCAAATTGCATTGTTTAGACACTGTCCTGGGGGTATGGGTGGCTGGGTAGGGCTGCATGATGAGGAAGGTACAGAGTCATTCTCTGATTTCTTTCATGTTTCTGCCCAGGCACCATCTTCCTGAGGCAGGAGGACTGCCCTGGTGCCCCTGGATGTTATAATGTGCCTTCTTCTCCCCTGAGGTCACCTATCATCCCGTCTTGCCTACATCAAGTCTGCACCCAGGTATTACATCTTATCTCCCCTCCCCTCTTTTCCCCCCATTAGTGGGCGAACCGTCTTAGGGTAGGGACCAAGTGGTTCTGGTTTTCCTGTATTCTCCAGCGCCCAGCACAGGGTCTGGCACATCCTGGGAGCCAAGTACACACTGATGGTCTCACCGCTTGCAAGACATGGCACCTCGAAGTCACAGATGAGCAAGTACCAGGGATTAAGGGGGGAGAATGGTGGCTTGGAAAAATAGAGAGATGTATTCATGCCTTCTTCATTCTCAGTGCCTTGACCTCCCCCTACTCCCATCCTTTCTTGGCCATTCTGCTCACCTGATCACAAGGGTCCCCAAGCCCATAACACCTGCCCCACAGGGCCTCCTCGAGCACCTTCAGCCTGACCAATCCAAACCAAGACTGCGCCCACCTCACCCCCTCTTCTGAATCCTGTGCGTGCCCAACCCCACCCCGCCATCTCACACCTAGCCTAGCTCCACCTTCCAAAGCAGCGGCTTCTCGTGCTGGACAACGGGGCTCCTCTGCACGTGTACGAGCTGGGGGCAAGGCAGACCCCCTCCCCGCGTCTCCTCACCCAGGAGGGACAAAGCCTTTCCACAATTCCTGACAATGAATTTAAGAAAAAAAGCAATCCAGAACCCAATTCTGGAGGGCCACCCCCACCCCCAAGTTAAACCAAGGGATGGGTCCTGCAAAGTGGGTGTACGTGGGAGAGCGGGAAAATTAGCCCAGAAATTTCCAGGCAGAAGTTCAAGGTCTCCCATTCCATACTTACATCAGTGGGTCCCTGCCCCACGTACCAGCCTTCCTTGATGGTCCCCCCCTCCCCCCCCACCAACTGCAGGGACAGCTAGCTGAGGGTCTGGACCCTAAACCTGCTTAAATATTGGACCTTCCTTACTCTCCTACTAAACACTATATTAAAAAAAAATAAAAAGAATCCCTGGGGTCTGCTTGCCACCACCCAAAGGAGAAGCAAAACTGGGGCCACGCTGGGCGGGACGGATTAAAGGAGCAGCAGTATTTTCTCCATCAGGAAAGAGAGTTTAGCTTCCAAACCACAGTGCGGGGTGGGGTGGGGTGGGGCAGTGTTGATTATAAAGAGAAAAAATTCAAGGTTCCTCTATACAGACTTCTGGGGACTGGGCTGAGGATAGAGTTTTTAGGGAGGGGTGGTAAATCCTTGGCAGATGACCTAGATAAGTTCAACACAACCTTGAGACCCCCAGAACACATTGCTCTCTAGAAGAGAGAGCAATCAGTAGAAAGGCTTGGATTGGTCAAAAAACAAAGCCGTCTCATTCTCCTCCCCACCCCCACCTCAGAGACACCCCAAAGGCAAGAGAAATGTTTAAAAAGGTAGTGGAAGACAGTGCTTTGGTGACACAAGCATGTGACCTTCTAGGTCCTCAGGCGCAGCCTTTTGAGTGAGTCCAAGTTTTACAGAACAAATCCTTTTGTTAAGGGAATTTGTTCGGTGAAGTTTGGATTCAGTCGAAGGGCTGCACTTCAGGAACTAGAGGGTCACGTGTGGCCTCAGGCCACAGGTTCCCCACCCCTGCTCTAGATCATGGCTATCATAGGAAAACTGGTAAAATACAATGCAAATTAATTCTATTTTCTTTCCCTTTTCTTTCACTTGTTTCCCTAAAATTCCTCTCTCTCCTGGATTTTTTATATAATACGCTTGAATGTAGACAAATGAAATGTCTTGGATTCTTCCAGCTTGAGGTTAAAAGTATGTGACAGAAAAAAATGAATCAATTATTTAAGAAAAAAACTCAAAGGGAGATTTTTTCTTTACAATGATTTTTTTAGAGCCTCATCCTTCAGAATGGCATCAGGGCCCAATGATATGATGGATTTTCAGCAAGTCATACCAATTGTTAGATAGAAGGCAGGTTACAATGACTGAGGGAGATCTGGAGAGGAGGTCCTACAGATAGCTTCCTCATTGGATACTGAGGGCTTCAAGATGTTCTAGATCACATGACCTGAATGAACACTGACCACCCTCTGATTTGTTTCTCATGGTTGATATGGACCAGGATCCTCTTTGAGGCTTATTCCCCTATTCAGAGGAGTGGAAACAGGAATGGAAGAAGGGTACAGAATCAGAAGTACTGCCTGAAGGCATTTTCTTAGGGATGAGTGTCCACTAGACCCTATAAAAGACTGCTCTTATTCCCAGGCTTTCTGGAAGGTCCAAATAATAGTCACATCCAAGAAAGTAGATCTAACAGGATTTTCCTCTGTGTAGGCAATAATGAGTCCAAATGGAAACAGGGCAGCTAGGTGGTAGAGTTCCAGGCCTGGAGTCAGGAAGACTCATCTTCTTGAGTTCAAATCTGGCCTCTGACACTGACGAGCTGTGTGACCCTGGGCAAGTCACTTAACTCAGTTTGCCTCAGTTTCCTCACCTGTAAAATGAGCTGGGGAAGGAAATGGCAAACTACTCCAGTACCTTTGCTAAGAAAACCTCAAACAGGATCACAATGAGTAGGACATGACTGAAAAATGACTCAACATCTGGACGGGGTCAAGGGACCCTGTCTTCCTCACATCTACCAGCCACAATTACTGACCAACTGTTATGCACATGCAAATAATATCACAAGACCTCTTGTGGAGGCAGCAAGCCCAGTCCACCCCATACTGCTTCTGGCCCAGCCCTGACAGTCATCTTCCCAAGAAGCAGCTCCTGTGGAGAAGAGACCAGCCATCCCAGCTAACTGACAGCCAATTGCTCCACATATGACAGGAAAAGCAGGCTATCTGAAGCAGCAAGGGACCCTGGGGAGGCCTGGCAGGTCAGGACTCACCACCACCTTGCCCTCCATCTTCCCTCAGGCACTGATGGAGAGAGCCCAGGACTCTTAGCCCAAAAGCCTTGGGAAGAATAATGGTTCCAGCCTGGTGCCCCTAGCCCTTATTCAGGGACAGACCCCCTGTGGAGATGCGTCTGGCAGCAACTCCTGCAGGGCCTACAGCCTCACCTAAGGAGGACCCAGAAAAGCAAGTTCTTGCCCCTAAATCTTTGTTTCTGTCCAATGGGTCAACCTCATTTATGGATATGATTTTTATCACTGGAATGACAGTAGAGATAGTATCTGCTTTGCTGCTGTACCCCAAGGTTCATGGGACCTCTATAACAGAAGTACAGCTAAAAAACCCTAACTGTGATCACCCTCCATTAGAATGCAAGCTCCTTGAGGGCAAGGTCAGTCTTACTTTTCTATTTGTATCCGTGGTGCTGAGCCCAGTGATTTGTGCATGGAAAGGGTTACGAATATAGATTTCATTCATTGGTTCATTCATTCAATCAAACACCCAGTTCATCGGCCCAGGAGGGGTTTGTCCATTTCCAGTCAGATACCACTCCCGTCCGCTGTACCAGAACAAAAGCTCACATTCCAGGATGGAGGGAAGGGCAGTTTCTTAGTCCATCCTGCCCAGCCTGGTTCTAATTTTGGTTCATGTCCTGAGGCACATGGACCTGGAAGATTGGGTGGCGTGAGGACTCAGGGTCAGGAGAACAGAATAGTCCAGGAAGGGCGGACATGGTGAGGATCATAGAAGCTAGGATAAAACTTGTCCCCCATCCTCCCTGGCACCTCTCACTGCTGCCACATCCCAGGTGTTGCTCACCCTTGACTTTGAGATGCCATGTCCTACAAGAAATTAGACCACTAGCATTTACTGGGCACCCAAGACATGTCAGTCCTGGTGCTGGATACTAGGGATCCTGTGACAGCCAGAAAAGATTGTTCCCATTCCTAACAGAACTCACAGTCTAAAGGAGAAGATAACCTGTCAGGAGGTGCATGTGTGATCTGGGCAGGACGCCAAGGGAGACCTTCTCAGAGGGGAAGAAATCCCAAGCATCCAGGAACACCTGGGCAGTCCTCGGGCTACTAGAAGGTGCTGCTTGAGTGGAAGAATTAAGGAGGTCAGGGAATGACCCTGCAACCTTCCTTCATGCTCACTATGATGCAGCCCAACCTTTACGCCCCTAACTCCCACCTGGGCCAAGCCTGAACACCTGCACTTTGGGGCTGGTGGGAATGGCCTGGAAATACTTTCACTGGAGCAGGGAGCTTCTGACCTTCCAAGGGGTCAGATGGGAAAGAGATAAACTACATCCTGGTCACAGGCTGAACTATGACTGGGCACTCTGGATCAGGCCCTCTCTGGATGTCTTGGGGTATGGGACTTGGCAAAGTCAGGGGGAGAGAAGAAGTGGGCCCATGGAGCAGCCCACTTCCTTAAAACATACATTACACGTGAACTTCATGGAAGACCAAAAGAAAGGCCTGGCAAGGACAGCAGGCCCCTTTGGGGAAAGATGCTGAAGCCCAAAGCCTATTAGCAGCTTCAACACCAATGTAGAGGTTGAGGCTTGGGGTTAGGGGTAGGGATGACAGTGATTTCTATATCATGGGGTAGCTTTAATCAAATATTTTTAAACTTATATCTTGTTCATTTTTCAAAGTTATTTTAGTTTTCCTAAAAATCTTTTCTGCTATGTTTTGTTGTTGTTGTTAATGTTTGGTTTGTTTTAGTTAAAAATCCATCAATCAATAAACTTGAAAAAAGCCTCTTCTTTCAGGCTGACGTCATTCTCAGTAATGTCACAGACTGTTAGCAGGTCAGGCCTATTGTTGGGTAAGGGGCAGGTCACAATTACTGAGGGAGATCTAGAGAGGAGGCCTGAGGCCAGGCTTACTTAGAGTCTGGACACAAAGCCAGAAGTCAGGGCTACAGTACTCCGCTGAAACTTCTAATCTCAGTGGCTGATCTGAACATGGGTTCTCATTCCCCCTGGCCCACCTTTGAGAACTATTTCTCAATTTAGAGGCTTGACAGCCTGTAGGACAACAACTCAGAATCACTGGCTGAAGGTTTGCAAGCTGATCCAGGGCAAGGTGGCCCTGGAGCACACACAGTTAACCTGGCCAATCAGTAGGCACAGATGACTTTCCAGAGACACCCATGGAGAGGGTAGACGTCCCTTAGGGAGAGGTTCAGCCTCATCAGAACTTCAAAAAAGGAGGCCCTGATCCCCAGGTTTTTTGGCTGCTCTAAACAGTAGGCAAAGATGGTTTCCCCCAGGCACCCATGGAGATGGCTCCAGTAAACATCCCTCTGGGGCAGCTCTGTGCTCATCACCCCTTCTGAAAGGAGGCCCTGATCCTGAGGTTACTGGCAACTGTCATTCAGGTGATGCAGAGCTGCTCCCAGACGCCAGGTTTCAAGGGGAAGAGAGCCACAGGCACTGACCTCCTTGGGGCACTTACTGAGACAAGGTAAGGGTTTGTCTAAGTAATTCATCCTCCTGCATCTCTAAGGCCCGCTTTATTCACATCATCAAATAAAGTAGTTTAAAGGGCTCAGAGAGTCAGTATATGTGTGTGTGTGTGTGTGTGTGTGTGTGTGTGTGTGTGTGTGTTCATTGTGAAAGAAAGACCTGCCCCCAAAACTTTGGACCACAATAAAAAGAGTTGTTTAGAAGAGAGGGGGTCTGATCAGACCTGTGTAAAATTCCTGACACTCTCAGATGCTCATCCACATCTTCATCCTTCTCATCACCCCCACCATCCCCTGACATCACATGGGTGAGGATCAGCTCACACAAGGCAGACCAGTGTTTCTATCAGGGCTACATTCAGATTCTTTCCCTTATTAGGACTTATTGGTCCAAACTCTGGTTTGGTCCCCTGTATCTTTCAGAACAACCACTGGCATTCAATCCCTATGGGAACAGAGATGTTCTAGTCTGGTTTCTCTTAGACCCCAGTTTATCCCGCAAGGTCTTACACCAAAGCCTCTCTTCTTACTCCCTGACAATTATTTTTTCAGAAAACTAAGCTGGGGAGAAAATCTCTTAATCAATGTACTCCCATACCCCCCACCTGAAACTCAGCTTTTAGGGACTTCCACAGTCCATCAAGGAGTGGGGTGTACGGGCTTTCCCTCATAAGCAGTACTTTTTCCTCTTCTGACAGAAAGTGTAATGCACGTTTTTCAGATGCAAAGAGAGATTACATCCTCGTGTGAGAGATCATCCATAGGGCCTCCACACCACATGATGGGGAGGTGAATGGAGGCTGAAGGACACCTTTTTACCTCTTGGTTATTGCCCTTACTGCATGAGTTACATATCTCATTTTCCAGTCATAGATGTTTTTTAAAATAAAAAAATGATCCCCAGAAGTTAGTATTTGTGGGTAAGAAGAACTGAGAACCTTGCTTAATATTTTACAGATAAAAATGAGGCCATTCTCCATAAACTCCCTCTTCTCCCCTTGCCAAATTTCCACTGCACTGGCTAGTGGGCGATGGGTGGGTGGGTGGGTTGGGTTGCATGAGGAAAGTAGAGAGTCATTCTCGGACATGATAAAACAATCATGTTTCTGCTCAGGATCCGTCTTGAAGCAGGACAACTATAGAGTTGCCCCCTAATGTTAATTACTTCTCCCTCGAGAATGCCTCCCATGCCATCTTGCCTAGATCAACTGTACACTCCAATACTCACACTGTTACCCCCTTTTTCTTCCATTAGTGGGTAAGCCCCCTTATTAGGGTAGGGACCAAGTGTTTATGGAATTTCTGGGCTACCCAGCACAGGTACTGCCACCTCCTGGGAGCCCAATACATGCTGGTGGTCGCAGGGCTTACAGGGCATGGCACCACAAATTAAAAAATGGGAGGTACCTGGGACTGGAGGGGAAGGCAGGGCAAGCCGTTTGTATTCATGCTTCTTTCATCCTCACTGGCTCCACCTCTCAACCCTCCCCCCCATCCCTCCTTGGCCATTCTGCTCTCCTGACCCCAAGGCCCCCCGCCCCCATAACACCTGCCTCACATACCTCCTCCAGCACCTTCAGGCTGACCAATCCAAACCAGGACCGCGCCCGTGCCCCCGCCCCCTTCTGAATCCTGCGCGTGCCCCACCCCGCCCGCCATCTCGCTCCAGGGCCGGCTGCTCCACCTTCCAAAGCTGCTGTTCCCTCTCTGGCTGGACAACGGAACTACTCTGCACGTGCAAGGGCGGGGCGAGGCAGGCCCCTTCCCCACGTCTCCCCGCCCAAGGGAGCAACAAAGCCTTCCCACAATTCCTCACCGAATCAATTCAAGAGGAGAAAACCCGGAAACACCCCAGTTCCGGAGGGTCACCCCCACCCCCTACTTAAACCAAGGGATGGGTCCTGCGAAGTGGGTGTATGTGGAACAGAGGCACCGGAACCCAGAAATAGCCTGGCAGAAGTTCAAGGTCTCCTGATCCATACCCACATCAGTGGGTCCTTGCCTAAGTACCAGCCGTCCTTGATGGTTCCCCCACCGCCCCAACAACTGCAGGGCCAGCAAGCTGAGTGTCGGGGCGTCCAGACCCTAAGCCTGCTTAAAGCTCAGCCTTTCCCTTACTCTACTAGTAGAGGCTGTATTAAAAATTAAACCATCACCAAACAAAAAAAAAAAAAAAAAAA
>NW_020955136.1:2288685-2291429 GCF_900497805.2 Vombatus ursinus
GGTCTCTCTGGTGGTCTCACTCTTACCTCTCCCTCTTACACATGGCACTTCATAGTCAAAGATGGGCAGTACCTGGAATTGTGACAGCAGCAGGTAGGAGTGGGAAATAACAGGGTGTAGGAAATATGTATTCCTACTTCCTTCTTCTTCACTGCCTCGACCTCCCCTACCCCATATCTCCCTGGCCATTCTGCTCTCCTCACCCTGTAGGCCCCCCCCCCATAATACCGGCCACATATGTGTCCTCCAGCAAGTTCAGGCTTTGGCCCTCCCACCCCGCCTTCTGAACCCCGGTGCTCCCCACCCCGCCCTGCCATCTCACTTCTGGCCTTACTCCTCCAACTTCCAAAGCAGCTTTTCACTCTCTCTTGCTGGAAGATTCGGCTACTCTGCAGGTGCACAAGTTGGGAGAGAGGAAACAACAAAACCTTCCCAGAATTCCTGACAGAAAGAATTGAAGAGGAGAATACAATCCAGAACACCCCCACCCCCCAAGTTAAGCCAAGGGGTGGGTCCTGCAAAGTGGATGTATGTGGGACAGAGGCCATATTAGCCTGGAAATCACCAAGCAGAAGTTCCAGGTCTCCTGTTCGGTATTCTCACCAGTGGGGCCCTGCCCAGCTACCAGCTGGTCTGGATGGTCCGACTGCAAAGCCAGCAAGCTGAGGGTCCCTATGCTGAGCCCCAAAGCTCAGCCCTTCCCCTTCCTTTTCCTCTTACTGTTGTTGTTCAGTTATTCAGTAGTGTCAGTGGACCAAAACTTCTCCTGGTAATGACAAGCAGGGCCCAGGGATTTGCTTTTGACTCTTCTACTAGAGGCTGTATAAAAAAAGTAAAGGATTAAATTAAAATTTTTTTAAAACTCCCTGGGGCTTGCTTGCCACCACCCAAAGGAAGAGAACCAAATCTGGGGCCAGCCTGGACAGGAGAAGGATTAAAGGGGATGGCATGTTCTTCATCAGGTAAGGAGCCTCCAGCCCAGCAGGGGGTCTGGCTGGAAAGACACACACTCCAGGCTCAGTACAGATTCCCTGGGGAGCAATGGGGACAGGCGGGAGAGGAGAGTAAATCCTGGGCAGGCCATCCCCATAGCTCATTAAACTTTTTGCAAGAACACAAGAAAGGCCTGCTGTGGTTTATCCCATCCCACTAAAAATTAGAAAAAATCCTTACAACATGAAATGGAGGACAGGACTTTGATAATGATGATGATAATGATCTCGAGATCATGGTTACTATAGGTAAAGTTTGGTAAAATAGATTGCAACTCAACTCTATTTTCTTTCTCTTTTCAGTTCTTTCCTTAACAAATATCTTTCTTTTGACATTTTTTTTACAATAAAATGGATGGTAGACAAAGAAAAATTTTTTGGATTCTTCCTGCTTGATATCAAGAAGTATGTAAATTTTAAAAATAGAATCAGCTCTTTCACATGAAAAGAAATCAAAGGTAGTTTTTTTTTTTGTTCATTAAACTCAATTGTGTCATTGTTGTTTGGTTGTTTCCTACCCTTCGTAACCCCATGGACCATATTGTCCCCATGGGGTTTTCTTGGTAAAGATATTGGAGGGTGTGCTTTTTCCTCCTCCAGTGGATTAAGGCAAACATAGGTGAAGTGACTTGCCCAGGGTCACACAGCTAGTAAGTGTCTAAGGCCACATTTGAACTCAGGTCTTCCTGACTCCAGGCCCAACACTCTATCCACTGAGGCATCTAACTGCCTTACACTGAATATTAGCTTTCTTTTTTTCTTTCTAGTTTTAATGCCTCACCCTTTTTCTCTGACATCATAAATCACTAGTTTTATGGATTTTTAGCTGGTCAGATCTATTGTTGGATAGCGGGTAGGTCACGATGACTGAGGGAGATCTGGAGAAGAGTCTAGAGGCCTGTGTTGTTTGAAACCTGGACACTGACAAGGCCAGAAATCAGGACTGCAGGCCTCCAGCCTCTGCAAGCATCCCAAGACTTTGTGTCCCCTTGAAGCCTGAGGCCTTGGGGATGGCATCCATATTTTGTAATAAAAGCTACAAGTTAATCCAGGTGAGATGCCCTGGAGGAAAACAGACCTTCCTCTGCTGTGTTTCTCCGGGGCTTATTTAGACAAGTTACCCACCTCCAACACTAGGTCCCTTCTTTGAGCCTTTTCCCTCTATTCAGAGGAGTCCAGTATCAATGTGAGTATACCACAGACCCAGAAGTACTGTCTTAAGGCATTGTCCTAGGCATGACTGCTAGGGAGAACCTGTGAAAAGTGGCCATTGTCCCCAAGGTTATTGGCAGGTCCATAGAATGGGCACAGATGGCTTCCCAAAGGTGCCCATGAAGAGGGCTCTAGATGCCCATCCCTTTGGGTCACCTAGGATCTCACCACTGCTTCAGAAAAGAAACCCCTGACAGCCAGGTTTTTGGCCTCCCTTTGAGTTGGCCCAGTGCTAAACACAACTTCAGAAAGGAGACCCTGCTACATAAACAACGGGTAGCTGCCATTTTGGTGAAGCAGAGATGCCCCCAAATGCCAGGTTTCAAGGGGAAGAGAGCTGGATCTGGCTTTATCCTTGGGACACTTACTGAGAGAAGTCAAGAGGATTTCTGTATTGCTCATGTTCCTACTTGTCACAGGGCTGCCCATTATTCAGATCATAAAATCAAGTTACCGAAAGGGCTCAGGGATTGTGTGTATGTGTTTATAGAATGAAGGAAGGAAGGAAGGAAGGAAGGAAGGAAGGAAGGAAGGAAGGAA
>NW_020955136.1:2291439-2299062 GCF_900497805.2 Vombatus ursinus
GAAGGAAGGAAGGAAGGAAGGAAGGAAGGAAGGAAGGAAGGAAGGAAAGAAAGAAAGAAAGAAAGAAAGAAAGAAAGAAAGAAAGAAAGAAAGAAAAAGAAAGAAAGAAAGAAAGAAGGAAGGAAGGAAGGAAAGAAAGAAAGATTTATTCAACACTTTTTATGTGCAGAGTTCTGTGCCAAGCACGGGAGTCACAGATAGAAAAGTAAGACTATCCTGGCTCCAAAGAATTTCAAATTCTTCAGGGGGAGACAAAAATTAGCGGGGACAGCTACAATTCAGATGGAGAGGTTCCATGGTACTTAGGGTACAACAGCAAAGCAGATGCTAATACCTCTTCTTAAATGCCATTTCTACTGATAAAATCATATCTATTTCTGAAGTTGAACCATTTTATATTTGCCTGAGACTTTGAGTGGAAGAACTTTCTTTTCTTCATCTTCAGTAGCTGTGTCTGGAGCCACTGCACGACTCATGACCAGGAAGTATCTCCAAGATGATCTCTGGGGACCTTGGGCTGCTCCTAGACTCCAGGGCCTGGGCTGTCTCCATCAAGATCTGAGAGGAGATGGTGGTCAAGGTGATGATGAAGCTTGACCCTCTGGCATATGCTGGCCCTTCTCTCCCCCCAGGGGACTTTGTTCTTTCAGCTGAGCTGGCTTCTTCTCTGCCTTGTGGGAAGCAGTTGGCGGGGATGGCTGGGCCCTTCTCTATGGGAACTATTTCCTTAGATGATGACTGTGAGGGCAGGTCTGGAAGCAGAACATATGGTCTGGTGGCTAATGCCACTCCCTGGGATTTTCTGTTTATGTGCCCATTGGTGGCAACTTGTCAGGACTTGGTGGTGGTTGGATTAGTGAGGAAGGTGGGCCCCATCTCTACAATCACATCTCCCCTTAGTGATAGCTCTGGGTGGTGGCCTAGAAGTTTCATAACAATCTCTCTGTCTGTCTGTCTGTCTGTGACTCTGTCTCTCTGTCTCTCTCTGTCTCTCTCCTTTTTTCCAGTCAGATCCTCCCCCCAGCCCCCAGCCCCTTGTCTTGGAATAGAAGCTCACATTCCAGGATGGAGGAAATGGCAGCCTCTTAGGTCATCCTGCACAGCCTGGTTCCAGTTTTAGTTCTCCTCCTTGGTGTGTTGGCAAATAGGCCCCAGGGATCCTATTTAAAAAGAAATATAGCCTGTAGCAGTTGACTGAGAGGAAGGGCAGGGACTTAAGCAGGTTTAGGGATCTGACACACCTTCTATGGGGTGGGGGAGTCATCAGAGACCCAAGGGTGGCTAGGAGGACAGCAAGGACCCACTGAGGTGAGGATGCAATGTGAGACCCTGAACTTTTACCTGGTGATTTCTGGGGGAGCTTGGCCTCTGTCCCACATATACCCACTGGTCATTGGGGTGTTTGAGGATTTTTTTTCTCCTCTTAAATTTATTCTGTCAGGAATTCTGAGAACCCTTTGTTGGTCCATGTCGGGGAGGTGGGGAAAGCAGGCCTCCCTCGCCACACCCCCATGTGACAGTGAAAAAAAGTCCAGTTGACTTGCAGGAGTGTGAACAGCTGATAAAGGAGTGACAGGATGAATGAGACATGGAATAAGCATGAGACAGGAGGAGGGGCAGGTTTGGGGGCAGTAGTGGGAGGGCCTGGTCAGCCTGATGGTGCTGGCAGAGGTACATGGAGGTGTTAGGTGAGGGGCATGGGAGCTCAGGGTCAGTATGACAGAAGAGCCAAGGAGAGGCGAAGGCAATGAGGATGATGGAAGCCTGAATATACCTTGTCCTCCCTTCCTCCCCTCCACCTCTCACTGCTGCTGTAATACCTGTTGCTGCTTATCCTTGATTGTGAGGTGCCATGCTCTGCAAGAAATGAGACCACACCCATTTACTCCGTGACCAAAATGTGCCAGTTTCTTTACTGGATGCTGGGGAGTCCAAGAAAGCCAGAAATGCTTGTTCCCTGCCTTCAGGAGCTCATAGCCTAAAGGAGGAGGAAAAAATTTGTTAAAACTAGGTGCACAGGTGATCTTGGCAGGATGCCAAGGGAGGCCTGCTGAGAGTGGACAAGGTACTAGAATCCAACAGCAACTGAGTGGTCCTCAGGATTCTAGAATGTGATACTTGAGTGGAAATGTGAAGGAAGTTATATCATGATGTTGTACTTTCCACCACCCTGCAGCCCAACTGGCATATCCTCTCCCACAATCCCAACTGTGCCAGCCTTGACACTCGGGCTTTGGCAGCTGGTGGGAAGGGGCTGCAAACACTTCTTCCATCTGATCAGGGTGCTTCTGGCACCTGAAGATGTCAGTTGGGGAGACACAAACAATATCCTGGACAAAGAATCCCTGGATAGGGCCTTCTCTGAACTATGAAGTTCGTGAGCTCTGGACTTCCTTAAATACTCACTACACTTGAACACCATGGAGGACCAGAGGGAAGTCCTGGAAAGGAGAGGAAGACAAGTGAGGCAAAGACCTCAAACTCACAAGCCTTTTAGCAGCTTCAACCCCCATGGAAGAGTGAGGCCTGAGGTAGGGATGGAGTAAGGATGACAGTGATGTCCGTATCATGTGGCATGTTCAGTCAAGTATTTTCAAATTTATGACTTTTGTTTTTGAAATTTATCTGAGTTGTTTTCCTAAAAATTCTCTTTGTGCCACAATGTTTTTGTTTATTTTTTGGTAAAAATCCATCAATGAGTAAACTTTAAACAGCCTCTTCTTTCTTCAGGCTGAGATCCCTCTCCAATGGCATCACAGATTGTTGGCTATCCTCTCTCACATCACCCATGGCTTTTTGCCATTGGTCAACAGACATAAGACACTGAAAAAGTACGGCACGTCTGGACAGAGAAGCAGAGATCTGGTGAGGGGAGCAAAGATCCCTAAGGATGCTGAGGAAGAAGCAGGGCAGTTGTTTCAGAGAAGCCCAGGGCTGTGCTGGGCAGGATGAGCTGGGAAGCCCTAGAACTCATCCCCAAGGACTGCCCTGCTGAGCAGCTGTGCAGGAATGTGGAGAGCTCAGCTGGAGGGCATTTCCCATATGCTTTCTCACTGGTTAGGGACAACTGTATTAGGGACTGAATGTAATAAGAGATTCACTGGCATCCAGAAATCGAGAAGAGATGGAAAGAACACAGAGACTGAGGACACTCTCTGCTCTAAACAGTAGCTATAGGGATCCTTAAACAGATGGCAGTTGGCCCACAGGTTCTGCCTCTCAGCAGGCCCTCAGCATACACCCTGCTGCTGACAACACTGACTCACACCTGAGCCTCCCCCCACTGCACTTTGTCTGTTCCCTCTGCACGTGGCCCAGCAGGGCCAACGCTGGTCACTGACATTTGGGGATTGGCAAAGGGTGATGGCATGGGCCACCCTTCAGCTTCTGGGAGGTGGGAGTCACCAGAGCCCTCCCTACCCCCTTGTTCTTGGGGCAGAGCTCTCAGGCAGAGTCTGGCCCCATGACCCTCAGACAGCCCCAAAGCCCAGCTCTGAGGCCTTTGTAGAGGGTCCTTCAATCACCGCCTTCTAAGTGGATTTGGATGAAAAGATTCTGAATCAGAGAAGAACCCAAAAGGAGGTTTGTGGAGAGGGATGTCAGGATAAGCTGGGCTCCATGTGAAACCTGACTTGAACATCTGCTCCCAGAGGGACTAGATGAGAATGTCACCTGGTGGTGCTCAGAGACACAATGGACCAAACAAGATTTTGGACTGTTGTCAGTGACAGATAATAGAAGGAATCCTAGTGCACACAGGGTACAGACGCTGGTCTAAGTTCTGGCAGCATGTAGGGAGAGGGGGGGACCTCAGAAGATGATGCTGATGGCAGTGATGATAAAGCAAGAGCGTTTGGGAATTTTAACAGGACAGATCAGACCCCTCCCCAGTAACAAATCCTCACATCTTTCTAATCCTTCGCATTAATCATTGTGATACAAGCAAGTCTTCTTCTCACCAACAATAAAGAGGCAGGGAATTATTGATCCCTTTCAATCCCTTCATTTGATGATGTGAAGGGGCCACATTACATAATTATTTTATGACAAGCAATTTAGACGTACTTTTGACTTGCTTCAGCACATGTTCCTAGGATGATAGTATTTGTGACTCTCTTCCCTCTGAAACATGCTGTTCAGAGCATCTCTGCTGAGTTAAAATGACAGGTGCCCGTTATCTGTGGCAACCTGGTATTGCAGTGGGTAGAGTCCTGGACCTGGGGTACAGAAGAACTGAGGTTAAATGTGGTCTCAAACTTAGTAACTGTGTGACCCTGGGCAAGTCACTTAAACTCAGTTTATTTTCTCCACTGTAAATAGGGGATGATAATAGCACCTATCTGCCAGGGTTGTTGTGAGGAATAAATAACAATGTTTGCAAGGCATTTCGCATCATACCTGGCTCAGAGCAGGCACTGTAAAAATGCTAGTTATCAGGCTTCAGGAAGACACAGGGTATGGGGTGCTTGCAGGGACTGGAGTGCAGCAGCCCTGATTTCTGGGCTTGTCAGCATCCAGGCTTAAACCAAGTCTGAGCTCCAGTCTCTCCTGAAGATCTCCCTGCATAATTCCACCTGCCCCAAACTCAAAAATAACCCTTGATGTATGTCTGACATCTTTGCAAGGGAAGCTGAAACACAATCCACATCTGATTGTTTAAAGCAGGGGATGGGGGGGTATGTTTCTGGTCTTTTGGGATTTTTTCCCTTCCAAGATGGAAAAAAATCCAAGATATTTCATTTGTCTCCATTCTATATTATTATACAAAAAGGTAAGCAGGAAAGAATTTTCAGGGCAAGTGTTAAAACAAAAGAGATAGAACATACCATGTAAGGCTGAATCTGTTTTGCCAGCCTTTGCCTGTGATACCTATAATCTCGAGATCATTGTGATTCCTAAGTCTCTGAACTTCAATCCATCTTTTAAAGAGTTCTGGAGGTAATGGTGGGGTGGAATGAGAGGATTTTCCCTTGCCACCAAACCAGCCCCTGCTACCTTTTCTTTTTTGCTCTTCCAGAAAATATAATGGGTTCTGGGGGTTGATAAGGCAGAGATGAGTTCAACCAGGTCACATGCCCAAGAATTACCCACGTGCCCCAAATGTGCCCACACACGCCACTACTCACCAGGGAGTCTGTGGGAAGCCTGGGCTTGGTTGAGCTCCAGTGAGACCCCCTGCTGTGCTACACATTCACTTTTCTGATGGAGAAAATGGCCCCCTCTTAGTCCAATCTGTCCAGCATGGTTCCAGTTTTGGTTTTTGTCCTGGAGATGATGGTTAGCAGGCCCCAAGGATTGTTTTTCTTTTCTTTTTTCTTCCTTCCTTTTTCTCTTTCTTCCTCCTTCTTTTTTCTTTCTTCTTTCCTCTTTACCTTCCTTCTTTTTTCTCCTTCCTTCCTTCCTTCTTTCTCATTCAGCCATACATAAATAGAGCAGGAGGATAAGAGGAAGGGCAGAGATTTAAACATTCTCAGTTTCTGACTCTCAGCTTTCTATCCCTAGGATGGGAGTGATCATCAGGGACACAACTGTGGCTAGGAGGCTGTCAGAGACCCCCTGCAATGAGAAGGAATGGCCTCCTGGGAGTTTCTAGAGTTGCCGTAACCCATCAACAACCACTTGCTCATGTTTAGACCACTTAATATAAAGGGGATAGACTTTGGGGTGTCCCTCTAGAATTGTGTTTCTAGATTTTTTTCTTCTCAAATTCATTCCATCAGGAATTTTGGGAAGGCTTTGTTGTTATCCTGGATGGGGAGGCAGGGGAAGGGTCCTCCTCTACCCCCCAGAAGCACATGCAGAGCAGACCAGGTGCCTGGCATGATTGGGAAACAGCTTCTGCAGGAGATGGGGGGCAGCCAGAGAAAGTGGTGAGTGGGTGGGGCAAAGTATTGACCCAGAGGTTGGGGTGTAGGGGGGTGTTGGTCCTTTGGAACACATCGCACAAGGTGGGGGCAAGGTAGGTAGGGCAGAACAGCCAAGGTCAGCTGGGGGAGGATTCAGTGGGGAGCAAGAAAGCCTGAATACGCTCTACCCAGACTTCCTCCCTCCCCTCCCTTGCCACAATCCCAGGTACAGCCCATCCTTGACTTTGAGGTGCCATGTTCCAAAAGCAGGAAGCCACATGCATGTACTGGGCACTTACGATGTGCCAGTCCCTGTGTTAGCTGCTGGGGGTCAAGGAAGAGGAAAAAGAGGAGACAGATGGCAGTATGGCACGGGAGGTGATTTAAGAGAAGGCATTAGCATCCAGAGGCCCTTAGCCATTCCTCTTCTTCCAGGAAGGTAGTACCTGAGTGAAAATGTGAGGGAAGTCAGAGAATGACTCTGAAGCTTAATCAGCATCATGTAGAGCAACCCAACAATCTACCCACACCCTGGCTACACTGGCTATCCAGTGTTAGCACTTTTGGGGCACAGAGAGTGTGGTGGGAAGGCTGTAATTATTTTCTAAATCTGAGAAATGGACATCAAACTTTGAGGGAAAAGAGAAGAGAGAGAGCTGTTTATGAGGGAAAGACCACTCTCCAAAACACTGCATGGATTGTAGAGGTCCTTAAGGGTGGGATTCAGGGGAGAGGAAAATGGTAATCATGATCCTGAGACTGTCTTCCCAGAGGATGTTTTGGAAGAAAAAACTCTCATCAATAAGCAAGTTGTAAGAGAGGTTTGGGTTTGGGCTTTTTAGGATAAATGGGAATCAGTATGAGAGCTCACTTGAACATCTCTGTTCCCATAGAGATTAGGTGGCAGTGCCATCTGGTTGTCCAACAAGAGTTTGGACAGCATGTGGACAATAATGGAAGTCATCCCCATGTAAACTCTATAGAGACGTTGATGTACCTTGTGTGACTAGGTGGGCATGTGGAGTATATAACTATGATGTGGATGCAGGGGTCTATTGGGGATTTTAGACAGATCTGATTAGGCCCCTTCCTGGGAACAAACCCTCACTTCCCTGTGGCCCTAAGCATTGTTGATTTCCTTAGAAATAACATCTTACCTTTCCCCAACAATAGAGATACACTTACAATCTCCTCACCCTTTTAATCACTTCATTAGTTGGTCTGATGGAAAGGGGTCCTATGATAGATGTGTGGGATGACCAATGATGTATAAATATGCTTGACTTGTCTCAGCCAGTGTCATGGGGATGATGGTGGCTGAGGTTCTCTTCCCCTTTCTGCCTGGCATTGGGGGTCAGCTCGGTTTCAGGATGATGGCAGTTGCCAGTAGCTTATGCAGCTGGGCCTCCTTTCTGACACTCTTCTTCCCAGGCGCTTTAAGGAAACCGTCTTTGCCCAGTGGCTGCAGCAGCCAAACAGCCTGGGGATCTAGGCCTCTTTTGTGAATCTGTGATGAGAAAGAACCAAGCTCACTCACAGGCATGTCCAAGTGGAGCCCTCTTCCTGGGCATCTCAGGGATGCCCTCCACGCCTCGTGGTTGATCATTCTTCTTGGGGTCATCTCCCACAGGATCAGCCTGCACATCACCTGTAGGAGAAAGCGTTCAGGCCATACAGGCTGCCACCCCTCTGGATAGAGAAACAGTGATCCAAGATGGACCAGGGAAACGAGAACCTCTGTCCAGATCAGTGCAGAAGAATCACAGCAGAGGAGGGT
>NW_020955136.1:2299072-2301631 GCF_900497805.2 Vombatus ursinus
CTCAGGAATTGTGACCTGTGTGGCCCTACCTAACAATGGGCCTTACTCACTAAGATTCTGTGATATCATTGGCCCATGATGTCCGGTCCAAGGATGAGATTTAAGAAAATATTCTTAAATTAAATCTTAAATCTTAAATTAAATTCTTTGATTTCCTTTGTGGTGCAAAAGTTGGGTTTGTTTTCACTCTAATGTTTTGAACCCCAAACAGTACAACTCTAAGAAATTTCTTTGGGTCTCCATGGCATGTTATTATACAAAAAAATATCAGCAGAAAAATAATTTTCAGGGAAGGACTGAAACAAAAGAGAAAGGAGATAAAATTTCAGTTTGATTATATTTTACCAGACTTTGCTTTGATAAACACAGTTTTGAGATCCTTGTCATCCCCAAGCTGTTAACCTCTACTATTTCCTCTAAGGATTTCTTTTCACCTAACCAGGCCTTTGTTCTGCTCTTCAGAAAATGTAATGTTCTGGGGGTTGCAAGGTACTGCTGAGCTCAGCCAGGTCATCTGCTGAGGACCTCTCCACCTCCCTAAAACCTCCCCTCCACCCTCCATGCCTCCTCAAGGAGGCTCTGATAAGCCTGGAGTGTGCCTCCTTCTAGTGAGATCCCCTGCTGTGCTGGACACTGACCTCTCTGGTGGAGAAAATGGCCCACTCGTAGGTTACCTGGCCCAGCCTGGTCCCAGTTATGGTTCTTGTCCTTGGGGTGATGCCAAATGGGCCCCAGGGATTCTTTGTTGATGTTGTTGTTTTTAACTAAAGCCTCTGGCAGAAGAGGAAGCCTGCAGGGGCAGAGATTTGGGCAGGTTCATGTTTTAAGCAGATTCCCTCTCAACTTTCTCTCCCTGGGGAGTGAGATGGGGGGATCATCAGAGACACAAGGGTGACTGGGACCTGTGTGGTGATGGGAGGGGCAGGAGGTTGGGAGCAGAAGAGAGACTATGGGGGGCCCGTAGGAAGGAGACGGTGGTCTGTCTCGGGGAGCATCAGGAGTGGGGCAGTGGCTGGTCAGCCTGGAGGTGCTGGAGGAGGCCAACAGACATGGTGTTTTGGGGGTTCAAGGACAAAGAGTCAGGAGAGCAAAAGATCTGAGGAAGGGCATAGGCAGACAGGATGGTGGCAGCCTGGACACACCTTGTCCCATCTTGCATCCTTCCACCTGTCACTGCTGCTGCAATGCCTGGTGCTGTTCCTCCTTGACTTTGAGGTGACTTGTTCTGCAAGAAAAAAGGCCACTAGCATTTCCTGGGCACCCAAGAGGTACCAATCTCTATGCTGAGCCTAGAGAACCCAAGACAGCCAGAAAGGCTTGTTTCCTGCCCTCTGAGAGTCCAGAGCATAAAGGAGGATACAGCCTCTAAAACACTAGGTCCCTGTGTGATTTAGGCACTCTCTCAGAGGGGACAAAGGCACTAGCATCCAGGGGTCACCTGGATAGTCCTCAGGCTCCTGGAAGCTGGTACTGGAGTGGAAACATGAAGAAAGTCAGGGAATGACCTTGGACCTGCCTCAGTCCTCACCATCCTGAAGCACAATCCCCACATCCCCACATCCCCTCACTCCCAACTGTGCCAGACCTGTACACTTGTATGTTAGGGACTGGAAACAATTCTTCTATCTGAGGGGGCAGTTTTCAGCCCACCAAGGTGTCAGATTGGAGAGATACAAACTGCCCTGGACACAGCTTCTCTGGAGTGGGCCTCTCTGGATTTTAGGGAATGAGGGGAGGATTTAGGGAGATCAGGGGGACAGAAGAACTGGGCCCCTGGAGTAGCTGAGCCCAGAATGTCCTTAGAACACCTATTACATATGAACTCTGTGAAACACTCTAAGAAAGTCCCAACAAGGGGTGGAAGCCCTTTGGGGAAAGACCCTGTACCCTAAATCCCTAAATAGGGGGTGTTGCCTAGGTTAGGAGGAGGAGATGACAGTGGTCTCCATTTCATGGAGTAGCTTGAATGAAATATTTTCACACTTAAATGTTGTTGGTTTTTTTCCCACTTTTATTTTAATCATTTTCCTAAAAATCTTGTGCTGTGCCTTTTCTGGTTTGTCTTTGGATGTTTGGGGTTTTTTTTGGTGAAAATTCATCAATGAATAAACGTTAAAAAGCAACTTTCTTCAGGCTGAGATCCCTCTGCAATGGCATCACAGATTGCTGGCCAGTCAGGCTTATTGCTGGGTCGGGAAAGGTCACAGTTACTGAGGGAGATCTAGAGAGGAGGCCTGAGGCCAGGCTTACTTAGGGTCTGGACACAGGCAAGGCCAGAAGTCAGGGCTTCTTCACCTGTTCATTCACCCCAACCAACCCTAAGGCCCCTGGGAAGACTGAGTTCCCAGGGAGAGCAGGCTCACTTCAGAGGGAGGTCTGCACATTGTCCAGCTCATCAGAACCCGGGATGAAACTCTACCTGCCTCTGCTTTGCTTCTTCTTGGCTGAATTAGATCCAGGATCCTGCTTCTCCTGGTTCTTCTTCACACCTTCTTTCTCATCCAGAGCCACGGCTACCTGTACACACAGCAGTCACAGCCCCAGAAGCAATCCCGGAAA